>NW_010330958.1:665-978 GCF_000700745.2 Antrostomus carolinensis | reverse complement strand
AGAGGGAGCCCAGATTCATATTTACATGAGGTCTTTGGTTCAAGATCAAAACAAGTAGGAGACCAAGAATATTACTAGAAAAGGTATATAAATATATATAATAAAATAAAACTAAATTAAAACCATAAATAAAATAAAGACACATATGAAGAAAAGCTATTCCTGGAATTTTCTGAGATAAAGTGGACGCCCTTGAGGGATAATGAGCACTTTATTAATCTGAAGTAACACGCTTTCACACATTTTCCTCAGGGCACCATTCATTTCCTGGTTCCTCATGCTGTAGATGAGGGGGTTCACTGCTGGAGGCCAC
>NW_010330958.1:0-558 GCF_000700745.2 Antrostomus carolinensis | reverse complement strand
GAGAAACAGAAAGATCACAGTCAAGTGGGGAAGGCACATGGAAAAGGCTTTGTGCCTTCCCTGCTCTGAGGGGATCCTCAGCACAGCCCTGAAGATCTGCACATATGAGAAAAAAATGAAACAAAAACACCCAAATATTAAAAAAAGGCTAAAACCAAGAAGCCCAACTTCCCTGAGGTAGGAGTGTGAGCAGGAGAGCTTGAGGATCTGGGGGATTTCACAGAAGAACTGGTCCAGGACATTGCCCTGGCAGAGGGGTAGTGAAAATGTATTGGCCTTGTGCAGGAGAGCATTGAGAAACCCAGAGCCCCAGGCAGCTGCTGCCATGTGGACACAAGCTCTGCTGCCCAGGAGGGTCCCGTAGTGCAGGGGTTTGCAGATGGCAACGTAGCGGTCATAGGCCATGACAGTGAGAAGGGCACACTCTGCTCCAACTAAAAAGAAAAGAAAAAAGACCTGTGCAGCACATCCTGGATAGGAGATGGCCCTGGTGTTCCAGAGGTAATTGGCCATGGATTTGGGCACAATGGTGGAGATGGAGCCCAAGTTGAGGAGGGA
>NW_010330957.1:0-15552 GCF_000700745.2 Antrostomus carolinensis | reverse complement strand
ATAATATATTATACTATATCTTGCATACTATTATATTTATTAATAAAATTTTAAAAATTATAATATATAGCTAAATATTTTAAAATATTATCTTGTCATTAAGTATATTGTATTATAAGTTATGATAGATATAGTAAATATTTTATGCTATATATTTTAATTATAACACTATTGTATTATAATACTTACACAATTCTATAATATAATGCAATATTATTATATTAATCTATAGAATATAATAATGAAGTATTAAAATCTGATTTATTAAGCGTTGAAAGACAATCAAGGATGCTTCATGTTTCTTCTATGTACAATTAAAAGCAACTGAAGCTAATCCATACACTGTTGTAAAAGATTTTAGTTAAACTACATGTATAAAGACTGGATTTTTTATTATTGTCATTTTAATTTCTGGTGCAAACCTTTGCCAATTATTAGAAGCCTGGAGCTCTTGTTATTAAACTTCCACAGCCTTTAAACTATACTTATTTCATATTTTCCCATTCATGTTCACATTTCAGTGACTGCTATAAAATAGCAGTGAATTGCTCCCAGTCCCCAGAGACCAAAGAAGCCTGGGGTATTAGCAAAGAATATTACGGATTTGTAAGACCTGGCTGCTACAATCTGTATTTGCCTCCAGATGTGCAAACTTCTAGTAACAGGAGTCATAGAAGGATACATGTAGCTGCCTGTACCATCCCTGAGATAAACAGACAACTCCTAGAACCATATAAATCTCACAGACAGCCAAGCAAATGGACATATTTTTTGAGCTTTACAGTATTAGATCAACAGTGTTATCAAGAAATGGAAAAAAAAAAATAAAAAAAAATTAAAGAAATTCTGTGGAGCCATTCTGTAAAATACTGCTTTTACATTTGCAAAATGGGTTAAATCATGCTACATAAATAAGTAAATACATAAATAAACAAGCAAAACCTTTATGTGTGTGAGGAGAGAGGCAAACTAATCCGAAATTGCTTACAATTATAAACAATCTGTGTTGTCATCCCATGACACTGCAACTTTAAGGCACCTGGGTTAAGTGGACATCTTTCCTCCAGGGATAGTTTATTCTGTGGATTCAAGAGAGGCAAAACTAGTGGTTTCTTAAAGGGGCAAAAATTATGAAAAGGAAAAAAAAAAACAAACTGGCAGATGGGCAGGTGCAGGCAAAAGCCACTAGTTTTATAACCCTCCCACCAACATACTAGCTTTAGGTTAACAGACGTCCCACACAATGTTATGGTTTGCTGCTAGATGTGAGAGAGTCGGAAAGTGCACCTTTGCTTTCTTGGAGGTAATATACATGGAGTACATCAAAACACTCCAGAACCATCAAGAACAACAGATTTTTGAGGCCATGTTTTATTAAAAGAGCAGCTCCAGCATTAGGAATCCTACTTCTACATTAAAAACCCCACAGCCAGATGAGAAAACATTGGTCACATATTAAAAAAAAAAAACCAACCCACAACAAAAAACCAAAACAAACCACATCAATTACTCAAACTGGTTTTATTACTTTTAGCAGTTGAATTTTTGGCAGACAGATTTATAAAGAACAATGCATCATCTGTCCTCTAGAGACAGGTTTAATCTGGTACAACCATACAGTCAGCAAGAGTAGGATTATATTGCCTGCCTCAGCTATCTTAACAGTAACACATTTCTGTACATACAGAATCACGGTTGAACGTGTCCAGTTGAATAATCCTGTCATGGACACATATGGCATAAAAATTGTGGGATCACGGTCTGAGCTGCATTCTTGAGTACATTTATGGAGTAAACAAAGCGTAATCCTCTTTGTCTGTTCCCTTCCAACATAAAGTTACAAGAGAGGTGACTAGGAAGTATCGTTCTCTGTCCATCTTCCTTTTTAAAGTGATTGAATTCCTCTTTGAGGTTCCCTTACATGTATTTTCTGAGAGACTATAGAAGTTGCAAGAGAGCCTATGACATCAGACAAATGTGTCTTAATTAGTCTATTTATGTCTTCATCACTTGAACTACAGGTCAATTTTTTTTCTCAGAGGACAAGCAATTTTGGCAATTCTTCACCAGTACTTCATTGTTCTATAAGGTGCTAGCGTTTCCTGGTCTTTCTAGTCTTTTTCTGCCTGCAAGTTAAATATCACACTAACACATGTGCTAGCAGAATACCAAATAACAGCAGAGAGACTTCTCAGTAGTTGTCCCAGTCTAGAGCAGAAGGGAATCTGCCGAAGTCATCATTGCCAAGGTTTCTCTCATACCAACACTATTCCATTGACTGGAATAGATATGCTTAAAAGTAACACTTGTGTTATAGTAAAATGAGAATGAGGATTATTATCTCCAGAGCAGAACTAAAGTTACATATTAGGAAAATTAGTCATTATAGGAAATGCAGAAGAAGCCATAGATAGAATGGCATTGTACAAGTCACTCATATGACATTGTCTAAGAAACAGCAGTTGCTTCTGCTAGTTCATTTCAGGAAAAATGAATTTATACTAGAATTAATGCATGCAAGGATTACTAGAATAATGAGATGAGAGGCTGATAGATCTTGACTGTTTATGAGATATAACTGCAATCTATACATCTACAAATGATGGAAGATAGCTATCCAAAATAAGAACAATCTTGTTACAAGCGTAAAGTAATATAAATTGTCTATGAATACATTCAGACTGGAAAGGGCATTGTTCATCCATCATATAGTACTATTCCATAGCAACTTCACTCTCAGTGAAATACAAGGAAAAAAAAAAAAAAGTTTGATCAATTTCATTTGTATTTGTACATGTACAAGCATATGTATATGTATAAAACTGCAAGCAATACAATATGCTTGATATATCTTTATCAGAGAAGTAATAAACCACAACTATTGAAATTTTTGTTAGCTGCAATATATTGACCTTTGTTTCATATTAATGCTCAAGCAGGTTAACACAAAGAGAAATTAATTTTCTCAAACGATTTTGGAAATAAATGAGACAAAATTGATATCCTTCATGGAGTCCAAACTTAAGAAAGGGTTTTTTAAGGAACCTGTTAAATATGGATAGAAATATTTATATGTATGTGTTTATATATATACATACTCTCTCTCTCTCTCTCTCTCTATATATATATAATACCCATTTGCAGGTTTTTAGGGTAAAATTTCATATTTAAGGAAAAAAAAAAATAGAGGCTTACTTACGTAACAATACCAGAGAATATGCTGGGATTACCAGAACATGTGCTCCTGGATATAGCTCCCAGATACATACAGCTGGATATTCTTTGGTAGAGAGAAAGACACAACACTCCTATGTGTCAAGACAAGTAATATAGCTTTATTTGTTAAACTAAATAAAGGACACCATAGTATGTGAGGGAGACTGAGGAAATTCATTATTAAAAGCTCTGACAGGGATCCAGAAAAAGAAGTTTCTGAAATTACCATAGAGGCAGTCATCCATTTTCATATTTTCTGGGAGGCAAACAAACTAGTAAACTCAGTTTCAATATTAATACAAATGTAGTAAAAATAGGGATATTGAATCAGACATCTCAGCATATCATATTGTCCTGGTTTTTAGCTGAAATAGAGCTGTTTTTTCTTTTTAGTAATTAGAAGAGCAGTGTTTTGGTTTCAGCCTGGGACTCTCTGTGAGCGACATTGATAACATACCAATGTTTACACTTTTGTCACTGGAAGTGAAGGACTTTGTGTTCTGTTAGTCCACAAGCACAAGATTTAAGGGGAGAGAAGAATATTTAAATTAATAAACTTAATTGACAGTTAGACATGCCAATGGGATATTCCATATCATATCACGTCATGTCCACTATATTAGTGAGGGGCTCTTCCTCTCTTGCTCTCTCTGGCTTTTGCTCAGACTCTTGCTTTTCCTGGCCAATAAGCCACCAGTTTGCAATCCTGGGCCAACAGTCTGTCACCCTTTAGACAAATGCCATTCTTGTGTAAGTTTTGGATAAACTTTGCTCATGATAATACCAAAACACACCTCCAGCTCCATGGCCACCTGCCTCCAAAGTGCAATCACCCCCCTACTGAGCGTATGCTCTGAATTTTAGGTAACCTATCCCTTAAATGGGAAGTGAAAGTTTTTACCAATCACAATAAAAGTACGACTAGAGTCACTCAAGTTCCACCTTAAAGTTAAAAACAATATAGAAATAGCCTAAAGAAAGGGGGATGTTAGGGAAGATACCATCACGGATAAGTCAGGGAAGATACCATTTTAGACCTCTCACCTCTGGCATCAGCCGATGGGCCGAGCCTCTCTTCCCCTCCATAGGGACACATTTGGGTAAGATTTATACTTCCCTGAGGGCTTTTGGAAATCTCTATAGAATTGTTTTCTAACTTAACACTTTTAGCAATTTGTAACCTCAGTGCTTGCATATACTTCTGCAGACAGTAGATTTATTAGTGGCAGTTCACATGAATCTGTATTATTCCTGTTGCTTTATTGAAGTGTCTTATCCACTTATTAAATTGCTGCATAATTTCTCACTGGGCACCGCCTGGTAGGCTGTGAAAGTCCATAGATATTGACTGGACAGAAGGCACAGGGCACTATTGAGTGAAACCAGAATTAACGCACCTGGACTTGTAGTGCCACATTGGGTAAACTGTGCCTGTCCATAACCAGCCACACCGTTCCCCACTGGACACCACTAAATTCTGGAGGTTTAGCCATGTGAGCCCATAAATTGTGGGTAGACAGGAGTGCAGTGCACTATTGAGTGAATCTGCTGTTGGCAGACTCATAGTGCTGAATTGGGTGTCACTCAGTATCTAAGCCCAGCCACCCCCAGCTCCTCTAATATCTGAATACAAGCTGGAAAGTAAGCTGGTGGTTTATTTCCTGCCAAATTGCTTTACCACCCTTTTCACACAACAAGGCTGTATTATGAAGCTTGATTTGTGAACTGAGAGTACAGCGTAAACACATATTTGTAAAGTTGAACATTGTTATCTAAAATTATGATCCTTACAATGATAGTGTATAAATTCTCCAACTACTTGCATTTTTACACTAAAGCCCACTGTAGACCTATTTGTTGCTTATGAGAATGATAACCTAACTGTGACTGGATTATGCGCTGGTCCTTGACATTTTGCTATCAAACTCATCTGCAGAATCTAATGCAGAAGAAAACTTGAAGAGCACCTCCATTCATCAGAAATTCTATTTATGAAAACATATTGTTGTCCTCTCTTTTATAGTAACTGCTTTTATCTAGAATTAAAATATTTGCTTGAGATATAGATGACATGAATCAAGGCTCTTGCTACGTAACTGGTTTTACTGTGAAGATTTTCCTGCATATATCCCTCCTTTTTGATGCTACTGACTGTAGGTTCTGGAGTATTTACTTTGGTTATATTTTTAGTGAGTAACCTTCAGCTATCCTCATCTTTACTCCTCAGTAAACCATTATTTTGGTTAGGCTGTCCAAGAGAATAATTTTTCTTTTTTTTTTTTTTTTTTCTTCCTTTTATTCAGAGGGAAAGAACTGTACAGAAATTATAGATGTGCAGTATATACTATTTTTAATCTACGGGATTTATTTTTGTATTACTGTATTCAATGGCTTTTTCTGCAATGTTTCTAAGTAGAGTTTGCATATGCATATATTGTGGAAAGAGTCAGTGCTGATGCCTCATAAAATGCCTTGTTTACTAGCTTTTATGTTTTTTTTGCTTAATAGAGAAGTCACAAAGCTGTTTTCTAAACAGAGGAATTATACTTTCCCCTAGTGTTTGTCTCTATCTCTCCTTGAAAACTCTGAATGACAAAGAACACACAGAATAAGTATATTTACCTGAAATATGAAAATATCGGACAGTAAAAATTTTGAAATAATCAGATCCACTGAACATCTTCAGTGGATGATAAAATGAAGAGATAAAATATGTGTACTTTAAAAATTATAATAATTGTTCATGTTCTGAGCATAAATAGAAACATAAAACTCTGCTATGAGGAAACACTAACTCGCTGGATGAAGAGAACTGGCAGAGTGTGTTAATATTAAGACCATTCTGTCCTCCATATGCACTGCAGTCATAAATGGTTCTTTTAGTTGCTTCTATCCTTACCCACTTCTCACTCCCACCCCATGCCTGTGCCACTTCTGGATTATTTTCTTTGCTTTTCTTACTGTGCTTTTGTTTTTAAAAATCAGTATCATAAATTTCAGGCAGTTTCTCCTTTTTCCTGCTAGTATACCAGACTGTTTCACAGTCTATGAACAAGATCTCCAAGTAAAATTCATGGTGTTTGTCAGCATGCTTCTTTGAAGTCTGCTTTTACTACATTTGGTGTCTTGCCCATTTTGAAGATCAAGATAGAGAATTCTCTCTATATTATATTATATGACCTTGAAAATGTCTTATGCTCAGTTCCCTTCTTTCTCAAAATGACTTGCATTTGGCAATCATAACAGCACCTTACTATAACATATATTGGCCTGCTGCCAGAACTGGAGGGAAGGTACAATGCCTGTCAATTATGATTTCCTCTGCAATTTGTTGATGAAGCAACTCTCCACACACTTTCTGAATAAATCCACTGGGATTATCTTTTTTGAATTCTCTCTTTATTCTTTAATTCATATCTCCCCTCTGTGTAAGTTTTCAATGTTATCCAGCTGGGCTGGCTTTTTTCTTTTTAACAATACTTTTCTGTTTTGTAGAATATTCCAGCTTCAGGCATCTCTTTTACTTTTTCCTCCATTTACAATGGTGTGTGAAAAATGTGTGTTTCTTCTGCAATTTTTGACAATACTTTAGAGACAAAACCAGCCACCACTACCTTAATCTTTCACACAGGCAATTATCCTTGATATGGTCTTTTTTTTAGCAACTTAAGTTTTTCCTTTTTTTCATTGTTACAAGCCTTAGGAAACAAGTTCTTTTCTCCATTCACAGTAGCTTTGATTCCATAATGACAGTGTTCAGTTGAAAAAAGTCTTCCTTTTAAATAGAATATATCTATAAAAGATGGACAAAATTATGTTATGCCATCTATTTTGGAATATGTGTAATTAAAGAGTAATAGAGATATAATACATCTTTGAACCTCTTGGAGTAATGAAGTAAACATTCATAACATTTTCAAATCTTGAAGCAGGTCAAGTTAAAAAAAATTAATTGCAATAAAGAAAAATTGATAATCAGTAGAATTTAACATTTACAAGCTAAATTGTTAACACATTGGTCACTTTTAAATCATTCTTCTAGTTTGAAGAACAGATATTTAAGAAAAATGATTATTAATGTTTATTTCTTCAGAACTTCTCGTATCCAGGTAATTTTTTTATTATTATTTTTTTTTTTAATAGTGCTTATATTATGGTGGATTGGTAGAACACCTTGTTTTCAGTCAAATTCTTTCTCTTACGGCTGATTTGATCTTACCAGTGACTCATGGAATCTACTTTTCTGCCTTGATATTAGATCCTGACTTTTTATGACACCTCTTGATAAATGCAATTTCCTTTTCTATGTGCATAGTTACTATGATGTCTGAATGGACATACATTGTAAATTCTAGCTTGCAATGCTAATATTCAGAAAAGGATGATTATGAAAATTAATTGAGTCTAGAGATGTTGGGCTTGACAGTAGGACATATGCAGCTAAAATCTATTTGTTTTAATTTACTTGAACAAGGAAAAATGCTTTCTCTAAGGAGCAAGGATAGAACATTGCTTTCTGAGGAACTATAGATTTTTCACATATGAAGTGAATGAGTGATAATTACTCTGAATCCACTAAGCTGCCCTAGTAATTTGTGAAAGAACTTTGAAAATCATGTGTATAAACACATACATAAGACTGGACCGAAATGATTTAAAAAAATGTTCAATACTGTCTATATTTTATATAAAAATATAGTTATGGGGTGAAAAGTAACCAAAGGCACTGCTCAGGTAAGTGAGACATTGACTACAGCTGCCAGGTTCGAAACTCTCCACTGTGAAAACAAACAAGGCACGGAAAATTATTCTGGAGAGGCTTACCAAAAACCTTGGTATGTATGTACATATAGGAAATAAAATAAATAAATAAAAAAAAAAGAAGTACAATTTAATTCTTAACATATTTACAGTCTTATAATATGTTTGGGGTGGGAGACCAGAAGGTAATAGTAAACCAGACAAAAACAGGTAATTTGTTTTAGATCGTTCTGGGGTGATGTGACCAAGAAAGCCATTGTCAGATGGCTACCATTAGAAAAAAAAAATAAAAATTAAAATAACAACCCCTTGGTTGGAATAAATCTACAGACAACCAACATCTTGAAGAAGGCTGAGCCTGGATTGAGCTGCTGTGAGTGATGGCCAGACCACCAGCCAAATCAGATATGATGTCGGGTTGGAGTGAACGTCCTACTTCCTTAAATCTATGGTGCTTGCCTGTCACAGCTGGACCACTATTTTTTGTGTGAGTTTGTACTATGTGCAGAAAGTGTATGTTTTGTAGGATAGAGACCTTAGAATAGAAATCATAATCTGCCCACTATACCAATGTTCCATTATAAACAAATTTTAAATTATAGAATCATTAGGTTCGAAAGGACCTTTAAGGTCATTGAGTCCAACTGTTAACCTAACACTGCCAAGTCCACCACTAAACCATGTCCCTAAGCACCAAATCTGCAAGTCTTTTAAGCGCATCCAAGGATGGTGACTCAATCACTTCCCTGGGTAGCTTGTTCCAACCCTTGACAACCTTTTGGTGAAGAATTTTTTCCTAATATCCAATCTAAAATCTTACTGAATTGAGTGTTGTGGTTCTGCCCTTGTGGCCACTTCAGCCTTAAATTTCTCCATGTCACCTCTGTTTCATTACTTTTTAGTGAAAAAACAGACAAACAAACAAATAAAAAACCAAAAGTTGTATATGAGTAGAACACTTTGAAGTGATGTAGCACTGTAATACAGCATTGACATTGCTCATAACAGGCCATGAGCTTCCTATGGAGTCTGCAAGGCCTCAGGGCTGAAGCTTGTCAGGCCTGCCATGTCTGAACTTTTGTTGACCTGCCTGGAGGTTTGTTTTGCTTGATTTAGCCATGACAGCAATTTCCCTAATTGACCAGGTGCCTACAGCTAATTTGCTCTACTTTTAGAGCACTACAACCATAGTTGTAATAAGTAGTTATTCTGCATAGTATGAGATATATACAGCTCTAACACAGTGACACAGTGAAGTGAAATACAGGTATGGTAGGATAGCAGAGACTTGGAGAAGTGGAGAAGCAGGATACGGTGCAGAAGAACTCAGGCATAAGGGTGATAAATAAAGGGCAGAGACTTGCACTGGACACATCATGACTGAACAATTCACCCATGGTCAGTTAAAGAAGTGCAGACCTGGAGCTGGACAACATTGATTTTAGGGGTAACAAATTCAAAAATAATATGTATCTAACATATGTAAAAGACACCATATGTAGTGAGTTTGGATATAACATGGAGCTGCAGATCAATGAAGAAAGAGCAAGGCTGTAAAAGTGTGTAAGTAAACATGTCAAAATGACCCCAGCTGGACCCTTAGAGAGAGGACAGGAGATGCATCAAAATTAACATTATAGTCCTCCCTGTAAAGGATTACAGAGGCTCACAACTCTTTTTCAGTCTCCTCGCCCTAAACCCACACACATATACCAGAATGAAACCACCAACCTTAGGGGCCCAGAGGAGCATCAGGAGGATGAGTATAACACTGGGAATAGAGATGGAATACGAGAAGAATGTGCACAATGATTTTATCTGCGTTCTTTCTTTTTTGGTAACAATTAGATCTAGACTAATAAAGATTAGACTCTCAATATTCCATTTATCCTAACAATGAATTATTGGCTTTACTTATATATAAGATGATATTATTTTTTGGCCTTCAGCAAGATTTTGAGTGCAACAAGTTTAAGTATCCTGTAATGACTTCACATGGACTTGATATCAAGTCATTTTAGCAGTAAAATTTGCATCTTACTGTTACGAATTCTGAAGAATTTGTGTTACTTTATGTGGTTTGGAGAAAAAAAAAAAAATAACAAAACTCTGTAAAAATAGTTTAAACAATAGCCACCTTCAAGAAATGTTCAGCAAGGAGATTTCTTCTGAGATCTACATAGACACTACCTGAAATCAGATAGCAAAAAAACCAAACCAAACCAAAACAAAAAAACCCAAACAAACAAAAAAGCAGGTTGTTCTGTAGTAGAACCAGCAATACAAACCAAGGTTATTGTTGCATTAGTTGATGCATAAAAGTAATAAACATTGAGGTTAGTATTGACACTGACCTATGTAGAACCTGGGTTTTTAAAAATTCTTCCGTATTGAGTGCAATTAAGACCAGTGTAGATATGAATATGCTATTAAATACCACAAGACACAAGGGAGCCAGAAATATTTTTTTAAGAGAAATTTTCAGGAAAATATATTTTGAAGGAAAAAACATTTTTATTAAATTAAGCATGTTCAAGGAGTTGGTTAATAGGACCGCATGGAAAAGTGCCCTCAGGGACAAGGGAGCAGAACAGAGCTGGCAGATCTTCAAGGACACTTTCCATAGAGTGCAAAAGCTCTCAATCCCTGGATGTGAGAAATCAGGAAAGGAAGACAAGAGACTGGCATGGCTGAGTCAGGACCTGATGGTCAAACTACAGGGCAAGAAGGAAATGCACAGGCAGTGGAAGCAAAAACAGGTATCCTGGGAAAAGTGTAGGGATGCTACCCAGTTCTGTAGAGATGGGGTCAGGAAGGTCAAGATGCATCTGGAGCTGAACTTGGCAAGGGTTGAAAAGAGTAATAAGAAGGGCTTCTACAGAGGTATTGGCCAGAAAAGGAAGGTTGAAGAAAGAGAACCTGCCATGATGAGCAACACTAACAAACTGGTAAAAATAGATGAGGAGAAGGCTGAAGTACACAACAAACTTCTTGCCTCAGTCTTCTCTGGCAACCTCTCTTCCCACACCTCTCAAGTGAATGGACCACAATGCAGGGACTGAGAGAAGATCAGGTTTGTGACCACCTGAGGAACCTGAACATACGTAAGTCTATGAGCACTCATGACATACATCCTAGAGTCCTGAGGGAATTGACTGATATAGTTGCCAAGCCACTCTCCACAATATTTGAAAAGTCATGGCAGTCAGGTGAAGTCCCCAGTGACTGGAAAAAGGGAAATATTGCACCTATTTTTTAAAAGGTTAAAAAGGAAGATTCTGGGAACTACCGACTTGTCAGCCTCACCTCTGTGCCTTGGAAGATCATGGAACAGAGCCTACCACGAGCTATGCTAAGGCCCATTGGTGACTCAAGACAGCCAGCATGGCTTCACCAAAGGCAAGTCCTGCCTGACCTAGTGGCCTTCTAGGATGGAATGACTATATCAGTGGAAAAGAGAAGAGCTACGAATGTCATCTATCTGGACTTTTGTAAGGCCTTTGACATCAATCCCCTACAACACCCTTCTCTCTGAATTGGAGAGATATGGATTTGATAGGTAGACTGTTCAGTGGATGAGGAATTGGTTAGATGGTCACTTCTAGAGGGTAGTGCTCAATGGTTCAATGTCCAGACTGAAATTGGTAACAAGTGGTGTCCCTCAGGGGTCTATACTGGGACCAGTACTAAATATCTTCATATTAAATATCTTCATCAATAACATAGTGGGATCAAGTTCAACCTCAGCAGGTTTGCAAACGACATCAAGCTGAGTGGTGCAGTTGAATTGCCTGAGGGATAGGATGTCATCCAAAGGGATCTGGACAAGCTGAAGAAGTAGGGTCATGTGAACCTCATGAGGTTCAACAAGGCCAAATGCCAGGTCCTGCACTTGGGTCAGGGCAATCCCTGGTATCAATACCAGCCGGGGGATGAAGGGATTGAGAGCAGCCCTGTGGAGAAGGACTTGGGGGTACTAGAGGATGAAAAGCCAGACATGAGCCAGGAGTGTGTGTTTGGAGCCCAGAAAGCCAGAAAGTTGAGGGAGGTGATTTTGCCCCTCTGCTCCACTCTAGTGGCCACCCACTGGAGTACTGGGTCCAACTCTGGGGTCCTCAGCACAAGAAAGACATGGACTTTCCAGAGCAGGTCAAAAGGTGGTCCACAAAACCGTCAGAGGGATGGAACGCCTTTCCTATGAAGAAAGGTTGAGAAAGTTGGGATTGTTCAGCCTGGACAAGAGAAGGCTCAAGAGACAACTTATTGTGGCCTTTCAATACTAAAGGAGGCTTATAAGAAAGAGAGGGACAAACTTTTTAGCAGGGCCTGTAGTGATAGAACAAGGAGTAATGGTTTTAAACTAAAAGAGGTTTAATTTAGACAGATTTTTCACTGTGAGGGTGGTAAAACATTGAAATGAGTTACCCAGAGAGGTAGTAGAAGACCCATCCCTGGAAACATTCAAGGTCAGATTGGACAGGGCTCTGAAGAAACTGATCTAGTTGAAGATCACCAAAGGCAAGTCTAGTTGAAGGGTTGGTCTAGATGATCTTTAAAGATCCCTTCGGACCCCAACTATTTTATGATTATATGATTCTATGTTATCAGACAATTTTAGGCTCTTCAGTGTGCAATTTCCTAAATGATAGTAAAATGGTATTTTATTATTTTCATTGCATTAAAATACTTTATAATCAGAGGTGTTTCTTTTATAGAAATGTAAGAATGTTGAAGAATATTTCACACTTTAATGTACTTTTTTTGTTGTTGTTGCAGATAAATTCAGCTATTATGAACCAAATTATGTCCTCTGTTTCCTGCAAAGCATCAAGAATTACTATGAATACTCCAGAAAATAGAATTAAATTCCATTGTACAAGAATGAAAAGTCATTTTTGTCTAGCTGTAAAGATGACATGTCATCTTTACTGTAAAGATGCTTGTCATCTTTACTAGCTGTAAAGATGACAAGCACGTGCACTAAAAATAATGGTTGCATCCTAGATATGCAATTGTTACAATATGTGATTTATAGAGAGATATTAAAAGGGGGGGAGGAAGAAAAATTTTCTCAGTTCTTAATCTTCAGTAAGTTACAAGCACTAATCCCCTTTTATTTACTTCAGAAAAAACAGAGAAAAGAAACAAAGCAGTTGTTTATTTTTGATGTAAGCACGGCTACACAAAATATTTTTAAATTTTTGCAATTCATGATTTTTTCAGTATGTTGCCTAACAGATATTCAGATTTAGCAACCTCTTTCTTAAACTCATAGAATGTTTAATTTAGTTAGCATGTGTTTTACTTTTCACTGAGTAAGTCAATATGAGAAAAAGAAAAGACTTTTTATATTTCAATGACCAAAAAAATTCACAACACTATGTTAATATGGGATACCAACATCTAAAGTACTGGGGATTAATGAGGATTGTAGCAAAAAATATAAAAAACGATACATATGTACAGTTCAAATAGTAATTTCTCTGATTTTCTTTTTTTTTTTTACACAAATATGTTAATCTCCATGTTCAGGATGAATAGGAGAAGAAATAATGGGCTTAAGCATAGCAATAAAGATTTTGATTGGACATCAGGAAAACTGGAATAGATTGCCCAAAGGATATTATGAACCTCCAAAACTGAAGGCATTTGAGGGCAGCTTAAAAATATACTTGACAGGCGTGAAATAGGTAAGTCTGATCATGCTATGAAGCAGAAGTGGACACTCTACAGTTCTTTTCCAGCTGGACTGTATAATTCTGTGTTATTTGTCTTTGATCTGCTCTATGTTGGTCTGGGAATGCAAGTTTCATGGGACAGCTGCAGATCAGTCCATGAGAAATGCTGTGTTTCTTTGTTTGCTTGCTATTTAACTTCAGCCTTCTTTTGGAATAAACCCAAATTTTAGAAAGCTTCCCATGAAGTTCAAAACCTATTATTGAGTCAGATTTAGTGCAGAGCTTATGTCCGACACCTTCTAGGGTAGTGGCATTCCACAGTCTCATTACTTTTAGGCTTCAGAAACACTTCAGAAATCTTCCCAAGCCCATAGTTGCCTTGATGTTATTTTCTCAGCAGCTACACAACAAATAGAGCTCTTGTTTCTGTTTAATAACTTCAAGGACAGTGTGACAGGAAATCAAGAAGTTTATTATTAACAAAGGGTCATCTTAACCACAAAAAAAAGACAAAACAAAACAAATCATCAACAAAAGCAATTCTTTGTTATTAAAGAAGCAGTCTGTAGAGTTAGATTCTTTTAAAAACCAGCAAAATACAGGACAATGGCACTCCAAGTATAAATTTATCCTGCTTTTTGTTCTGTGAGTTAATGATGGCCTGAAGTCTAGAAGCCCATTCTACAGTCTTGATTCTGGTAGTGATGCATGTGTCACTGAACTGTTACTTTGCTAAGAAAAGGGGTTTTAAAAAAAATATTTTATTTTTAAGGCCTGACATTCTTGATTTCAGTCAGAAAAAATCAAACTTTCAAGATTCTTTTTCTAAAATCCAGCATTTTATGCAATGGGACTCAATGATCTTAATGGTCTTTTCCAACCAAAACAATTCTATGATTCTGATAAAGATATTACAACATTTATCAAAGTAAACTTCAATAGTACTGTAGAGAGACTTTTTTTTTTTTTTTTTTTTTTTTCCAGATGCAAGGTGCAAGTGTATTTTTTCAGATGTAGCAGTCATTTTGTTCTTTTGGTGGTAGTTTTTTTTTGTGTCCATCTTGGTATTAGTCTTTGCTTTGATGTTTGAACAGTTCTGTCATATAACATTTAGACAGATATGCTAAAATGGAGATTACAAAGTGAAGTCTCTGTTAAAGTTACAGAAAAATAATTAGTTATGCCTAAGGATTCACTTTGTTTCACTTCACTTGATGTAAGAAGTTCACACAGCTTACAGGTATGCTACTATCTGATCCATTTCTCTTTTCACAGAGGTAAGATTTGTAAACTGATTATATTCTAATGTAGCATCTTTTTAGACTGTGAATTAAAAATGTTTAGCTGTACTAAATACTGTATAAAGTATATGCAGTGAATATTAGGCACAGAATACCATTAAAAGCTTGTGTCAATTAATGCAGTGACAAAAATGTTTCTTCTTTTCTTTAGTTTTGGCTTCTGGTGGTGGAATAAGGGCAGGTGCTGTTCTGCCCCTGCACAGAATAAATTGAAAGGAATAGAGTGAAAAGCCTGGTGGGTTTTCCGCCATTATGGGATTTCCAACACTGTACCACTTCAGTCATCACAAGCAGAGTGTTCAGAAGCTAATAAGGAAATCCACTTCACTAGAAGCAGTTATTGTGTTAGAGGATGCTACAACATGAAGGGTTATCCAGCCTGCCCGTGTGTAGAAATCTCAACTGTGGTGGGTTTGTAGGATTCCATAATATATAAGGACATGTAGGCTTTATCCTCTAAAAGGGACCCAACCATTCCTAAAGCAGGAGAACAAGCTAAACTGATCCCAGAAGTGGGCCCAGAGTGGGACCACAAAATTAGTAGACAGTCTCACTTCAAAGATGATCCACATCAGGGAATCATAGAATCATAGAAT
>NW_010330956.1:0-7252 GCF_000700745.2 Antrostomus carolinensis | reverse complement strand
TGGCAGAAGCCCAGCTATAGCCCCATCCCCAAGAAGACTTATGTTAAGGCGATTTAGATGCCTTTTCACTGGGCATGGGAGAGAAACAGATTGAAGGAAACAAAAATGTTTTGAAACTGCTGAAAATGGGCAGAAGGGTATTAGGCTGGCATTTTTACATGTTCTTTAGGAGTCTGGTTGCCAAGTTTATCTGTATGTTTTAGAACTTTAATTAAGCTTTAAGCTCTGTGAAAATGCTTTTCTTCAACATCCTTATGTTAGACTCAGTATAATCTGAAGAAATAGTGCTTTCCAGTACAGAGACAGAGCATTAGCTTTAAAGAGGGTAAAGTCTGTGATCCTTTCTGTCCCTAGGCATTTGTGTTAGCCTGTCCCCATGTCCCTCTCTGGTCTGTCCCAGTCATGAACGCTAGCACAAACACATACAATGGCCACACAGATGTCCTTGTTGCAAAGGAATCCAACGCACTAGGGCTCTATATGGAGGAACAAGGAAAGAGTCTTCTTTCTTCTGCCTTACAGAATACACGTACACATACGCACACTCTGGCCCCAGACTGTCTTCAGGCTACTCCTTCTGCTTATGGGTAACAAACAGTAGTCAGGGACTCTTCTTGAGCTAAAAATCTGAAAAATCCACACAGGAGATGATGCTGGGCTGAAAAAATATGTATAATAACTTATCTTAAATTCATAATTAGAAACACTAGGATAATGCATTGTATCCCTTTCTTGCACTCATCCCTGAAATGGACATCGTGAAGATAACTTCATTAATATTTCTTACTTCAGTAATATTTTAGGCAATGTCACATAAGAATAAAGCAAAAATGCACTCCTGAGCTACTTCAGGGACATCTCTCTAAATGCTTGATGTGCAAGACAGAGTTTCATCTTTTAGATGCTTAGATAACTGGATTCTTTTTCCCTTTTGATGTCTAGCAGCTTCTTGCTCCTGTTTTGAGTCCTAGATGCATAATGTATAGCTTCTTTACTTAGTTCAGTGGTGAGTTCCGTATTGCTTTCCAGTCTTCAATCAAATATGATTCATAAACCAAGTCTGCCTTAGACACTCTGTAGAGCTTGAAGTATATAGTCCAGCTTCAAGGCAATAGGAATATTTCTAATGACTTCAATAAAAGCTTTCTGTAATTTCTTATCTTCCCCCAACTCCCCCCTCCCCAACCATATAAAACTTTAAGAAAAATTAATGTATCCCTGACAAACCTACATTAAACCTTTCAGTCTGGTATAGCTTTGCCAGTATACTCAGGAGAACTAATTACTTCCAAAGCACAGGTGGTGTTTTCAATTGTAATAGGTGCAATATTAACACCATTATGGTGTCATTTCAGAAGTTGTGTATGTAACAGAACCCTGTGCATAGAAATATTTTTTTCCTTTTTTTTTTTTTTTTATCTGAAACTTTTGTTAAGCAGCAAGCAGATGTTAAAAGCAATAGAGAAAATTTGTTTCAATTGTTATTTTACATTGCAAGCGGGACATCTGAGTAGACCAGTCCTGAATGTTGCTACCCTGATCTAACTAGGATAGAGCTAATTGTCTTCTTAGTAGCTAGAATAACGCTGTGTTTTGATTTCAGTATGGGGTTTGTTATAAGAATAACATTGATTACGTAATAATGTTTTCAGTTGTTACTGGAAGATGAAGGACAGTTCCAACCTCCTCGTTTTGCTAGTCTGCAGGTGTGAAGGACCTGGGAGAGCATAGCATCTAGCAAACCCAAATTGGCATTTGGATATCTCATGGGATATCCTGTATCATCTAATGTCATGTTCAATATATTAATGAGAGTTGACCAGAAAGCTTAGGGGATTCTCTTGGATTGCTTGGTCTTGCTCTTCCGGGGATTGCGGTTCTGGGATTGTCTCTGCTCCGGGATTGCTAGCTGGGGCCATGCTGGTCTGCATGTGGTGGGCAATTGCACTGTACTTCTCTCATTTTTATATTCTATTATTACTGTTATTATAATTATTATTTTAATTAATATTTTATTTCAATTATTAAATTGTTTTTATCTCAACCCACAAGTTTTCTCACTTTTACTCTTTTGATTCTCTCTCCCATTGTGAGTGTGAGTGAGCGACTGTTTGGTATTTGGCTGCCAGCCATGCCAAACACACCACAGTTCCTTATTTAATGCTGTATGACACAGAAATGGCAAATTAAAGTTGTTTTTACATGCAGTCACACACATGCATCAGGCTTCAGACAGTTGCAGCTCATGAAAATGCAACAGTACACCACATATTTAGCCCAGTGGCATATGTTTTTTAAGATTTTGTCCCTTTCCAGTGTAGAATGACATTTATTTTGGATTCAGTCTACATCACAAAAACTGGCAAAGCAGACCTGATTATTCAGCCAATCACTTCATTTTGTGCAGTTCTTCTCTTTTGTTATACCTAAAAATCAATTTTAACATCCCTGACTACATTGCATATACTGTCTAACTGAATGCTGGATTAATTCTTGTTTGTTCCTTGAAGGTACATGCACAGAGTAGATATACTGGGCTTTTATGAGAGAAGCCTGGGAACTATGGTTGTAGTTTGTCACTAAATACATTCAGGTAGATTCTCTCTACTTATAAGATATTTACTTGGATCCAGATCCACACTTTCTACTCCATACCAATGTTACTATGGCACACCTATTGCTAATCTAAACATGCATGTTTAATTTATGAGTATTAACTTCCCTGAGGTCAGTATGGGTTAGCTGTGCATTATGCAGGGCCAAACATAATTCTTTTGCATTTTTTTTCAGTTAAATCAGAGGCCTAACATCTCAGATTGCTAGGAGATAAAACATTTACAAGTAAACTTAAAGAAGTGAATAGGTGTCTCTCTTGCAAAATACACCAGAGCTTTAAATAGACCAAATAGACCAAAAATACAGAGCTATAAATAGACCAACTTCAGAACTTATGTATAAGCTGACATAGTAGGTTCTCATCAAATAAAGTCATATGTTAAAGCTTTTCCCTGAAAAAAATAGCTTTTTCAACAAACTAGAATTGTTGGTTTGAAAAATCCATTTAATATAAATATTTTACTGCAATCTATAATATTTAAGCTAATGTTTGATGTAAATAAAAATAAAATCATAAAACTATATCATGGGGTAATAACATATGAAACACACCTATAAAACACAAGTACAGTCTTTCTCCAGTTGAAGAAACAAACTCCTTGGTTTAGAAATTTTGGTCTGGTTAGAAACTTCTGAAGTATCAGTGCTATTGCAAAGTACTGTGACATGCAGCTTTTCCAGTGCTTTAACAATTTGGTCAAGTGCACCATATTATTTTCTTCTTTAAGTATTGAGTTTGCAAATTGTATTCATACCACTTGCTTTTAACAGTGCCACTAGAATCTCTGTGAAGTTGCATTTGCAGAAGCAACTCAGACTGTATGTCAATGTCACTGTCTTGAATGGTAGCTGAAGTGATAAGTTAGGGAGAGAATTCTCAATGACAGTTGTTCTGATACTAACATCTGTTAATATGAGTCTATCAAAGCTATTAATTTATAATAATTCATTTTGTCCATTTATTCTCCATCCTCTGAATCCTCTACAAAAATGGCAGTTAGAGAGGTTTAAGATTCCATCACACCCCATCAACAAGCTGCATAATTATGAGCTTTTATGACATCACCACAAATAGTCACAGAGCATCACTAAAATAAAAAAAGAAAAAGATCATGGCTTTGGTTTGGGGTTTTTCATTTATTTATTTTTTGTAAGGTTTTTTTTCGCCTTTCATTTTTGGTAGAAATTCTAATATCTTGTTTCATCAGTACCTAGATTTGTGTAGTCTTAGCCTTTGCCTATCATTACATTAAGTACAGAAATATAAAAGGAGTGACAAATTCACTGGGTGTTGACATTCATTCAGTAGCAGCAGGCAAGAGGATTATTCTATATTGCCGTAAATGCTGATCCAGGTTACTTTCCCTTTGGTGACAAAAGAATATTCTGCCTAATTCAGTCACGTGGAACCACTTTTTATTTTGCAACCATCACCTGGTATCCATGCATACTTTCATCCATTTTGGACCAATGATATTGAAATCCCATCGTCTATGATGTAATTTAATCAGTTTCTCTTTAATTTAACAGCATTCCAAGCTGAAATCCACTCTGTGGATATATATTGAATTCTTTAGTCAATGCTACTCACTCACTCAACACAATCAATTTAAACAGGAGATACACCTGAGCAAGAACTGAACAAAAGCTGACTGAGGAATTTAAGCATTTGTCCTGTGGCATGTAGAAAGGTACTTTCAATTTCTCTGCAAAAAGAGTAAAGATTTAAGTATATGGTGAAATCACCTCTGAGGAGAAATTCCCTGTGATAATGCAGGGAATAAAGTAAACTACCTTCCTGCAGAGAATAGTTTTCCTTACATTTTTTTTCTAATGATGGAACCATACATTGTGTGTCACCAGGCATTCCTTTTGTTACCATCAGCACATTTGACCTGGTCGGGATATGGATCAAAGTTATTCTAGCAGTGCAATATCTTTCTTAGAAAAACATCCTTTCCATGATATGCAGCCTCAAAAGAGATGAAGGAAATTAATTTGATATAGTAGTGTTTTGAAGTATTTTATTTCGTATGTATAGATGAGTTAGTCTAAAATTTCCACAAATAAGATTAAACAAAATATTGTTAGATGTGTTTTTAAACACAAGGGAGTTGAAAAGTAAAATAAAATTGGAAACTTTGTGTACTTAATTACATTTTTTTGTAAAACTCATTTTATGGTGTTTTTTTTTATTTTTCTCCCCCCACTAAAAACTATAGTTAATATCTGTCTGTCTTGCTGGGCAAACTATATACAATGGTGCCTGAAAGAGACCACAGACTTAATTCTAGAACTCCAGGAAAGTAGATGAAGGAATATATTTAAAACTTGATCTCATCAAATGTCTTTCAGAGGGACTGTGTAAATTTTTGGAAGTAGTAATAACTTTATTTTTCTGATTGGGTATTAGCATCAGAAGCCAAGCGCCACAGTTCTTATTTCTGTGTCTTCAACAAGAGCGATATTGCAGCATTCTGGTAGCACTAATATTACCCAGTTAATATTATCTAATGATTTGTTTGTAGTTTTGCAAATTAGGTAATTATTCTTTCAAATTCTAAAGAAGGGCAAAGAAATGTACAAAGGGTAGGAATTAAACTGGCATCAATATTATGTGAAGGATTTGTTCTGATGGAATTATTACAAGAAACAGGTTATTATGCTCAAATGTATTAAAAACAATAGAAAAGTATGTTTCTAAGTTGTATACACAAACATTTTCTGGACATGGCTGATCAATGTGCAAATGTTGTAGATAATACAAATTTCAGGGCGTAGGCCCTCTGATGGTGCAAAAAAGGCAGGCATGACAGAACAATACTCTCTTTCCTATCGCAGCATGTATCTTCTACAGACATTTGTTACAATTCAAAATACCTAAGAACACTTTTTTTTATATTTTCTGTTTCGATTTGATAGCTTTTTACATCATCTTCTTACTACTTTTATACACACCAAAGGAAAAATTCATCAAGAAAGTGGTAAGCTGAACAAAACAAAATCTTTGAACAAATGACAATATTCTTCATTTTAGCTTTTCAAGCTCTTTCAAAAGATTTAAACAGAACACAAAGAACATAAAATGTTTCAAAGAATATAAAACTTTCCTTTATAAAGATTATGAAAAACAGTAACATTTTTATTTTAATTCTATACAATCTTATTTCAGCAATCTTTTTTCCTTTGAAAAAGCTTCCAATAAGATATTTCTATCAATATTAAAAGTGATTAAATGAAATACATCTTAAGTAATTTTCTCCATTAAGACTACTATATCCACCTTTTCCTCATAAAAAGAAAATCATTCCTGTTATGTGTTTTACTTATTTACATACACCTCCTGGTATTGTTTATATTTTCTGGTCCCATTAGATTTTTAAGCAACCCGATTTTATTTGTACCTAAAACAAGAACGAAACATAACAATGTTTAATTATATACAACTACTAATTTTGTATATTTGTGAATATAATAAAAATGTATACATATGCTCAAATTATGCACTTTGAATATTTTAAAACACTAATTTCACTGTCATTCCAAAACCATTCAGGGGAAATAAAATTTCAGAACCATAGGTTTTCCTAAACAAAAAGACAGAACATTTGGAGATTCTTTAACAACACAAAAACCCTGATAAATTATTTTCATAATTATATGAAATTATATTTCAAATTAATAACATTGAAATAAAACATTTAATGATATAATTGTGACAATATAATATTTTCAAGCAAAGAAAAATAACATCATTAAAGCAAAATTTATTAACTCACTGTTGGATTTTCTTTTGGCAGCATATGCATCCTTTGATACACAACTCTTTCCTGCATTTGTAAGGTAGTCTTCCATCACTTCAAGATGTATTGCTTCCTACCGCTAACTCACAGCCGTTTCTTCAGGTAACTTCAGGTGTTTACCCAATTAGCAGGCTGCACGGACATTGCCTATCACTCACCCCTTCAACAATCAAGCAGAATCTATATAAGGTAAGCATAAGTAAAGACTGGAACTCTCTAGACAGAGTTTTAAAGTCATTTTGTCTTCTATTTCTGTATATAAAGTAGTGGAAATATTTGTCATATAATACTTTCTTTGCATAATATTTTAATTTCTATTTTCATTCAGCTTTAATTTTTAGCTTTAAGTCACCTTAATTTTCTAGTAAAAATAATCATTTTATATATCTGAAATTCAGGTACATTCATCATGCAAATAGATTTTAATAATTGCTTTTTACAGTTACTAAAAAATATTTTTTAGCAAATTAAATCAATTACCTATTAAATCCAGATTGTCATATTTGTTATAGAATCATAGAATGGTTTGGGTTGGAAGGGACCTTAAAGGTCATTTAGTTCCAACCCCTCTGGTATGAGCAGGGACACCTTCCACTTGACCAGGTTGCTCAAAGCCTCACCCAGCCTGGCCTTGAACAATTCCAGGGAGGGGGCATCCACAGCTTCTCTGGGCAGCCTGTTCCAGTGTCTCACCACCCTCACAGGAAAGAATTTCTTCCTAATATCTAATCTATACCTACCCTCTTTCAGCTTAAAGCCATTTCTCCTTGTTCTATCACTACCTGCTGATGGAACAAAAAAAGTAAAAAGTCCCTCCCCAGCTTCCTTGTAGG
>NW_010330955.1:30218-36967 GCF_000700745.2 Antrostomus carolinensis | reverse complement strand
TTTTTTTTTTTCTTTTTTTTTTTAATTACTCAACAAATCCTTTTGCAATTACTTTTAAGCATTCTGTGTAGATCACACGTTTATGTATGTGGTTAATGTTTATTGATATTTTTTTTTTGAGTCATATTCAAAATAGATCAGAGAAACTACAGTGTATTGTCTCTATATCAGTTGGTGTCAACATTCATATCAGCACATTTAAAATTTAGTTTTCATCTGGTTTTGGGCGCGCACAGATGTGTTCATTTCTGTGAGTATCCATGTCAGTAAAGCTAGATTTACTTGAATGGCGTGTCATGTCATGCATGCACATCGACACACAAGAGAAGAGAATCTGCATTTTTCAAATAGTTTTATGGAAAAGTCTCTGCTGCCATTTCTAGCAGCAAACAATAGAGACCATTTGCAGCCTTGAGAGAAGAGGAAGGTGCTTCTGCACATGCCAAGAAAACATAGAGAGCAACGAGTTGCCTGCGGTCTGCTGGGATGGAGCAGGGCTGGAAGGAGCCTCCCTGCACTGGTTTTACTTGCCCGAGTTCTTTGTGCATTTCTGCGCTTGTAAGAAGTTGCAACAGATGCTGTGCAGAACCAGTTCTCCTTGCTGAAAGCAGAAAGTGAAAGGCCCAGCACTGCTGGTAAGCAAGAGCAGATGCTTATCCTGTGCCAGGCATGGCCAAAGCCTGTTCCCCTCAGGTGTTGTCCTTACAAGCACGCTGGCTGACTGTGCCTCTGCCCGTTTTGAGTAATCAGGCTTATTTTGGAGGAGGAGGAGGAGGAGCCCTCTGAAAGGGAAAAATTTCTAGGAAAAGCTTCCTAGAGCATGAAGGAAACAGCAGCAAAGTTTTGCTCAAAGGTCTCCATCTCCTCGACCAAATTGCTCTTTTCTCCTCTTTTCAGGAGGCGTGCTGGAGCTATGGCCTTTAAAGCTACTGGGTGCTCTGGGAGGAAGGTGTAACAGCCCACAGTGCTTACAAGGACCTCCTAATGGGTTGGTTAATTGGCTAATGGGGATGTCTTTGCTGCAGCCTAGTAAATGTGAGTGCAACGATTACTTAACAGAGAGACGTGTAGATCTCTGGGAGATGACTTTGCTGGGCTGCCAAAAGGAATGGGCAACAAACCAGTCAGAGCTGCTGATGCTGTTGTCACAGATTTACCAGAAAGGCTGCTTTTCTTTCCAGCTTTTTTTTTTTTTTTCCTTAAGAAGTGGTTATCAGTTCATCCTTTCCCTGGAACTGATACCGAGGCAAACTTCTATCAGATACTGCTATGTGTAACGTGCCTTTTCGTGACTTCTCCGTGCTGGGTGAGAGCTGCCAAGCTCACAGGGTTTTTAAGCCCTGTTACTGTAACTGTGGCTACTGTTGTTGGTAGCTGTTCAGGGCTTTCATTTGTCCATCCTGAGGGGACTGTAATAAAGACTGGCCCCTGCTGTTAAAGAATTTGCATAATTCCTTTTTTCCTTTTTTCCTTTTTTTCTTTTTTCTTTTTTTTTTTTTTTTGACGAGGAAAGTTGATCTTATGCTGGGAGAAATATCAGCCGTGCTTGAGTTTTAACACCTAATCATATCATAATT
Source organism: Antrostomus carolinensis (assembly GCF_000700745.2). NCBI lineage: Eukaryota > Metazoa > Chordata > Aves > Caprimulgiformes > Caprimulgidae > Antrostomus > Antrostomus carolinensis. The sequence continues at coordinate 35,390 of NW_010330955.1, read as the reverse complement.
AAGTGAATCAAGCTGAGTGTGTCCCTCTTCTCCAATCCATTGCCTTGAAGTTGAGGAAAGAGCTTGATTTCTCACTTTGATTTATCTGGATGGCCCTTAATCCTGCATTTTAGTGAGGAGTTGATTTATTGTCTAACATTAGGGAGTGGACATTAATTCCCCATCTGCCACCCAGCATGCCCATTTGGAAAGAAAGAAACCTCCTCTGCTGTAGGTAGGATCAAAACCAAGGGGTATAAACTGAACTGAAGTCAATGTTTCCGGGCAGCTTGTCTAGAAAACTCAACTCTACTGCCACTTAACCCTGTATTTGCCTGGGAACCCTAGAAACACCTGACTCTACTTTGGTGCTTACCCAGGTGCCCACAGCCAGGGTCTCCAGAGCTGCCAAGACAGGGCAGCCTGGTGCCTCACGTCCACCTAAGCCTCCCTGGCATGGAGAAAAGTGGTGTTTTACTTGTTTAGGGGCTCAGCAGGCCCCGATAGCCACACCTCCCCATGCAACGCTGTGGCAGGTCCAGCTCCGAAAGATGGCACACATGGGCACCCACAGAGCGAGTGGGAGAGAGGGACAAAGGAGGACCCTGACGAGTGCCCTCAGGGACAAGGGTGCTGGGGGGCCTAGGGGGAAAGACCACCTCCACTTGTCATAGTACCACCTTGCTGGAAGCCTTTCCTAGATTCATGATGCCAAGGAGAGAGGAGGAAGTCTGATGCTGTAACCCGCGGTCAGCGTGCAAACCTCCTTGGCTGACAAACCGTCCCTGGTGATGGGCCCCAGAGGTGGGTTTTGGCATCAGGTACACGCTCCCTTCTTGCTCTCCCCCACTCCCCCTGTCCTCTTGAGTCCGAAATTCCTCACTGCCGAGCGGTGCAGTTTCAAAGCCAGGGTGGAGGAGGATCCTCCACCCAAGGTAGCCTCCAGCCTGGCTGCTGGGGCGCTCTCATGGGATGTGGGAGACATGGGTTTGGGCCCCTCGGGCTGAGGCGGGAGAGGAACCCAAGCCTCCCACTTCCTCAGCATATATTTTGAATACCGAGGCATTATATAATAAAAGCTATCACCACCTTTTCTTCTTCCTGCTTTGTTTTCAAAAGACTGATCTGTGTGCAGTCTTTTGAAAGAAAGGGCGTAGGTACCAATCTCCAGGAGAAGATTTCAGACAATGGATCCCAAGCAGACGGGATTGCCTCACTCCAGCCTCAAGGGGCTTTTAGTGCAAGAGAGAATTGCAGATACACCCTTGTCCTTCACTTTTCCTGTTGCTTGAATGTAAGCAGCTGCGTGCTCCCTTCAAGAAGATCCCACTGTATCCCGCTGACTCTGTTGGGTTCAACTCTCAAGCACCCAACTTTCACCATCAACTATGTAGGGAGTCTGAGTGCAGCTCACAAGCTGCTGGAGGCCAGATCACCTAAAAGTCAGGGATTTCAGTGCCCAAACCTTTCCCAAATCTAACCTTAATTTCTCTAGTTAAATCAGGTTGTCTAATCCAGACGAAACAATTTACCTCTCTGAAAAAAAAGGCCAATGATGGAAGCTAGATCAAGCAGGATGTGCTTGTACAGTTGCATAAGCAGGTTAAGACACTTTTTGTTGCTTTGAAAGCTTTAGAAGACTTTAGACTAGAAATAAACCTCCACAAGTCATCTCAATCATTGATTGCACTCTGTGAAGACTCATTTGAAATAGTCTGGACAATCAGTTCTGATGTAGCTCTTTGGCTGGAAAAGCCCAGACAGTCCCAGATGTCTCTTTGATGCAGAATCACACAAAGATTCAAGTTTCCACTGCTCTGATCAAGGAAAATGTCCCCTGCCCTAACTGAGGGGGAAGAAGTCTCTGCTTCCCAAGCATAAATGTGTTACACATGGTGCCTATTAATCAATGGAATCAAGTCTGGATCAGCATCAACTCTTATAACTCATACTCAGTGGTGAGATTATACAAATAAAGCTTATGCAAATGCAATTTTGCAACCTTGAAAATTTGGTGTGTAACCTGTTTTTAAAACATTCCATCTATGGAAATCTATTATTTCCCCCTCATTTTCTAGGCAGAAACCTCACTCCAGAAGGGAGTAGGCCAGCTCAGCAGTAGGGTCTTCATGAAAGATTAAAGTCTTTGGCTTATTGCAGCAGATACTGCGAATCAAAGGAGATCATGCAACCAAAATGAAGAAAGGATGTCACTGTCCTTGCCACACTTTTGTCAAGAGAAGTCCCCAAAGGATGGCAAAGACCCCTTGGAGCCCCTTCATTCACGTCTTCATTATCATAAATTGCCAGTGCAGCAATCATCAGCATCTAGTTAGGTTTGTTCTCAGCCGCATTAGTTCCCTTCTTTTTTATCTGTAAGCATTTTTCCATGTTGATCTCTGATCTCTACCACCTGAGGGACACCAGCTCTTGTAGAGGGGAAAGGCTAGTGTATGTTCAAGGAAGTCCAACTGCAGTAGAAACGGCTGGTTACCCTGAGCCTGGACTGACTGCCTGGATATGATGCTTCATGGACCCTCAGGTAGTTTTTTGCCAGGTGCTGTGATGAGATGCTTCTCTGATACCATCACGAGATGCTCATCGCAATGAAATAAAAGAAAGAAGGTATTATAGAGGATCATTTCAATACCTGACACTCTTACACTTGGCTAATTGTGTTTGTTCATTAAGATAAGGATCAGCATTCAGCTTCTCCTACATTTAGGTCAGCCTTCCAGTACATTTGCACTTGCAAGGGAGAGCTGCTTTAATGAGGGATAATGAAGCTTGCTACGCATTGCGTCATGACTTCTGTGTTAATATCATTTACACATGATAAAATGCAAATGGTGTTGACCGTCAATGCACAATCATGCTTAATCCTCTAAGCCCACACACACACATGTGCTAAAACTAATCTCCCTAACAGTAAACAAAATATACATTTGTGCTTCTCTCAATCCTCCTGAGAACATTCATTTTGCCTAAACTACAAGGTGCATCAGCTCTACCCACGCAGCCAAGCAAATAGGTTGCCATTGGCTCAAAAGGGCCCTGATTCCTGGAGGTACCCTCATTCCCTGTTTGCAGTTCACAGAAACATGACAGTGCCATGAGACCTTACTGTAAACAACGCTATGGTAAACAGACCCACGCTCTGTATTGCAGGCATTCGGAGAGCATTTCTAATGCACCAAGTCCAGTTCACTCTCCCAATGCACTTTGGGTGTCCAAGACCTGCTTGTCCATCTTCTGCAGGCACTCTGAATTTTGAAATGTGCGTCTAGGCTAAATGGTAGATGCTCAAACTCTTCTTCGTTTGGGATTTCTGCTGGTAGAAGCATACCAGCATACTTTTTTTTATGTCTGGGTTTTGGAGATGGAATGAAGTATAAAAGGCAAGATATTAAGCTGAAGTGGGATCAGTTAGTTACCAGCCATCTTCAGTGAATAAATATTCCCTGGAGGTTTAATGGGTCCATGTATTTTAAGGAACACAGATTAAGCACACAGTGAAAATTAAATGTATTTAATTGTAAGTCTGTTGTGAGAAGTTCAGCTCAAAATGTTAGAATAACTGAACCACTTTCAGGTATCTTAATACCACGTGAGTGTTCATATTTCTGAGAGAAAATAATCTTCGCGTTGCTCTGCTATTTGAGAGGCCTATCTCTGAACTGGGATTTTAGGGACTTGGTGTATTTCAGGTTGCCTGAGAGGTGTCATATTTTTTTAATCAACTTTTCTTACTCTTTGAATGTAAACAAACTCACTTGAGTTCAGGACTGATGAAGAATTCTCTTTGGAAATTTCTCCCCAGCCTTATGAAACGTGGGGTTGCAGCAACTATTTCCTATTTCTCAGCACTATCGGCAAAACACTGCCTTGGGTTTTAATGATCCAGAAAAATGCAACAGGCAGCAGTTGTCTGGAGAAACCATAGAGCTGTGTAGGACATGATCTTTGGGGAGGTGTCCCACTGGTGAAGAAACCCTGAGGAGCAGCTGAACAGGCTCAGTGTCTTTCAAAGGAGCTTTTGACCTTTGATTACATATAGGCTCTTGTTTCAAGAGGGCTGGTTCATGAAGCTAGTAAAATTTAGCTTCACAATGCCTACCAGCCGAGTCTCACCATGGACAATCAAAGACTTAGCAAATGAGGCTTGCTCTCCAGAGAAGGGAAGTGTCCCAGCCTTTGTCACTAGCCTAAGCCTAATGTTCAACAACAAAACTGATCAGAGAGTGCTCAGCATTTAATACAGATGTGCCCTTTAGACACTTCTTTGCCCATTCAAAGCTTGAGAATATATTCCTGTGCCTACCTGTAATCACACTGTATTCCCACAGCAGCCATTAAGTGAAAACTTTTTTTATTTAATATCTGTGAAGGCAGATACTATTCAGCATTTATTGTGTTTTCAGTACTTTAGCAGCTGGAAGGAGGAGTGCGTGCCAACAGCATGTGTTATAAAGCAGAGGCTGTTCACCCAAGGTGCAAATGAAAGCAAGCGCAGGGGAAGCATCTCCACGGATCAGGCTGGGCAGCCTACCGTCAGGGTTTGAGCCAAGAACCTGAAAAGACACGGCCTCCTCATAGCAGCTGAATGAGGACTCCTCCCAGCTGGACGGTGTACTCAATTTGAGGACTACGCACATTAGATCCTTGCTCTGATACCTTCACTTGGGCAAAGCCTTGGCTCCATTCACTCCAGAGAAGTCAAACTTGAGTGAATCAGCCTCCCTCAGACCATGTAGCCTGATTCACGTGCTAGGAATCCAGCCTCTCCTTATTGCAGAATAACCAATGAAGCTCCAGCAGTGGAGTCACCTTTAGTATCAGCTCTGCAAGCGTTTTCATCCTTGAACCACAAGGGTGAAATCACGGCCCTTTTAAACCCTGGCTGGCAGGACTGTGCCCTGGATTACTCCAGCCGATGGGATTTGTAAGAATGAGGTTTAGGACACAGAGACCGAGCCTGTGCTGCTAAAGAAAGGGCGCGGAGTGTTTGTCTATACCAGTGAGACAGCAGGTTTGAGCTCTGTGCTGCAACCAGGCATGCTTTGAAGTGGATGCACCCCCTGGCATGGCTTGGGCCCATCATGGCTAACACCCTCCTAGGTGGTGTGGGGAAGAGCACGGCTCGAGCTCTGCTCTGCAGGGCCTGTATGGATGAGGCCAAGTGTTTTGGAGGGA
>NW_010330955.1:28093-30207 GCF_000700745.2 Antrostomus carolinensis | reverse complement strand
CTGGAAGTTGTGCATGACATAAAAAGGATTTGCCAGCCTAATGCTAGAAACTTCTTTCACAGCTGGTAGTGTCTGTGAGAACATACGCTAAACTCTGAGGTATGGACATATGATATATATACATGCACGTATATGTGTAGACACATATATGTATATACATGCACACATGCATGCATACACCGCACTTGTATGCAATACTCAATTTTAGTGCTGTAATTACCTACACTACAGACTAAGAACTGTGGCCTGTTGTTCTGTTTCTATTTTTTGGAGACACTAATAGAACCAATAGGCCATCCCACACTAATTTTAACGAGTCCCCCTTTCTGAGCATCAGTGGGCTTTGATGCCCTCAGCACAACACTTTTGTGAGCTGGTTTTTCTCTCTCAAGGATGAAGGGACTGGGGTGAATAGTCACAGTGCTGCAGCCCCTCTGCATTTTGTCTCTTTCCAGAGCAGGGTTGCTAAAGCCTAGCTCCAGCTTCCTTCCCATCATCATGCCATCACATCCCAGGCATGCAATTTTGTTACCTGCCTTTTGTGTAATTCTCTGGACTCCTCTCCAGCAAAAACTCACTTACAGACAAAGAATGCTAACATGCTATTTGCTGAAATTCTCATGGATGAGAAAATTAACACACCCCCTCCTCCTTTTTTGTTGTTGCCATGGTCACAGGAAAGGAATTAAAGCATCAAAGCCTTCCATTTCCTGATGATGGATTAAGGAAATTACTAATTTGTCTTATAAAAAGGCAGGTTGTGTTTCTGCAATTAATGTTAGAGGGCTCTTCATGAGGGGAATTTCAGCCTCCTGGGCGGAGACGGCTAAAGCATCTGCTTATTCACCAGCTTAGATAGATGGGGCTGCTATGGGGGTCTGTGCTGTACCTCCCGCCTTCATTAGCCACTGCAGATAGGATTTGGCTGCCTAGGCAGTGGTTTCTTTGGGGCACAGGATTAAAAATTCAAGCTCCCCTATAAATTAAGCCCTCTCCTTTATCCATTTTTTTATGCTCCATCATGATCTCTCAGGATTTTTCCATTGCAGGATGAGGAAGAAAAAACTTAGGGAAAAAAACTACTTACACATAATTGTCTTTGATATGTTCCTACTCATGCCTTCCCCTGCTCTTCTGGCTCCCTGGCGCCCAGCCTCTACCAGCTGACAAGGCGGCTGTTTATATGGGAGCTCTTTACAAAGGTTGGCTTCACAGTGGGATGCCTTCCCCCGAGGGCTGCCATGGCCACCACACCTGCCCCAGCATCAGGCATAAGAGTCAGTCCCATAAAGACTTTCTAATGGATCCAGGCCTCTTTTCCTAGCTCCATCTCACAATGTTTCTGTGTGAGCTGCCCCAGTGGGAGCCCTTGCAGGGAGCAGCTGAAATTCTCCTCACCTTTAAGGCTGGACACAACTGGGAGGAAAATGTATTACCCTATCTGCTTCTGTTATAGAAAATTCTTTCTTTTGCTTCAGCTTTTCTTCTGGTTCAACTTTTCTTTACCATTTCTTTTTTCTTCCAAACAATTGCAGAAAATATGGTTTTAAATCCTAGTATTTGCCTTTGAAATCAGGAGAGGAAAAAAGCAGCACCAAAACATGGAGATTTTAATCTTGAGACTCAATAAAACTCACTTGGCTCCACAGAATGTCCCACTCTCCCAGGCTTCATTTCGGCAGACTCCCTGAGCAGAAAAGTGCTGCTCCAACCTACTGCCGGCAGCGGTGTCATCTGATGACAGAACCCAGCATGCCATGCAGACTCTTTTAAATTCATTGTTTCATATTTCTTCTTGATGTGTTCAGGTAATTTGGCCCTTTTATTTAATTTATTTAATTGAGGCCTTTTTCTTCTTCTTGAAAGGGAATGTCTTAATTCTTCCCATTGAAACCCGTGGAAGTAAATTGTTGTAAGATAATACCTGGTGAGCTAGTGCTGGCTGGGGTAAAGGGAGGCTGAGAAGTGCTTGTGATATGGAACGGTGCCTCATGCTAACCTCGTGGCTCATCCCTTTGATATGGTGTCTCTCAGGCGCTGTGCTTTGCCTACCTTGCCACAGGAAATGTAGGAACTTGTTTGTCACTTTTCCCTATGCTGAAAGGGCACGAAGG
>NW_010330955.1:0-28066 GCF_000700745.2 Antrostomus carolinensis | reverse complement strand
TTCCCTTTGATCTACTTTATGGGAGTCCCTTTCCTTTCTGAATGAAAAAAAATGCCAGGACTTCTTCTTGGAAAAGCTGAATGCAATTTGGAAACTCAACAGGAGTTTGCATACCCGCCATATTTCTATGAATAATACAGTGCTGCTCTCCCAGTGACCACATTCAGACCACACTCAGCTCTGATATCTTTCTTGAAGACACTGCCGCAGTCAGAAAGGCTCCTTTAGTTGATTGAAAGATATGAAACCCTTGTTACTGGGTCTGACAGGTCTGTAATTAAGAGCTTTAAAATCATGGATTCACAGAATCATAGAATGGTTTGGGTTGGAAGGGACCTTTAAAGGTCATCTAGTCCGGCTCCTCCTGCAGTGAGCAGGGACATCTTCAACTAGATCAGGTTGCTCAGAGCCCCATCCAACCTGACCTTGAATGTTTCCAGGGATGGGGCTTCTGCCACCTCTCTGGGCAACCTGTTCCAGTGTTTCACTACCCTCATTGTAAAAAATTTCTTCCTTATATCTAGTCTGAATCTGCCCTCTTCTAGTTTAAACCTTCCCCCTTGTACTATCTCTACAGGCCCTGCTAAAAAGTTTGTCCCCAAAATCAGTATTGTAACTCCATGAAGGATGTTTCTTTGGTGTTAAACATGCCAAACAACCTACTGCTCTCAGATGCTGAGCTATAGTCCTTACGGTCTCAGTTGTTGGGGACAAAACCTATATTTACCTCTATATTTGTGCAATGATCATGAGTCCTGGTCATATTGGCATTACAATAGAACTTTGGCATGCAAATAGACTGATTTGCAAACACAACAGAAACCTACAAAGTCTAAAAAATAAAATGTTTCACCATGTGTACCCTCATTGTGTTTACACATTAATTAAGCCCATTTGGAAGGGTTCCATAGTATGTCAATAGCATTTACTTTTCCTTTGGTCAACAAAGGGTATACACTATGTGAACTTTTTGAAATAGGCCCCAAAAGAGTTTATCTATCTTCTCCACAGATAACCTTTGAGGACTCAGAAACAGTGATGCCATCTTCTCTGCTATGCCTTTTCTCTCCAGCTTTGCTGAGTAATTGAGTTGGTAGCCCAGGTAGCACCTCAACACCTCCACAGCCATTGATACTGAGATCTTTTTGGCCAGCCTGCAGCAAGTATGACTTGTGCTACCCTGTCAGTCTTTATTTTCTCCATATTTAAGACCAGAAGGTCATAATGCTCGCCATAATCTCTCCTTATGTTGTTGTGAGTGTCCAAATGCTGGTGGCCATGTGCAGATATATCTTGGTGTTCAACATCAGCAACATGGTGAGAGAAAAGTTTATCTGCTAAAGGAGAGGGAAGAAGAACAAGCAAACGTCATACAAAAACCCTTTACCCAGGCCACAGTTTACCTTATATCAAGAGAAGGAATTAAATTTACATGTAAATACCTTTAAATTGAAATGTCGACCTTCTAATTCAGAGAAAGCTGAAAGAAAAAATTTATCCATCATCTCATTTGTCTTCCTATTTCCTTCCTCCCAGACTCTACAGAGATCCAACAGGGGTCGCTAGGAGAAGTTTGCAAATGTCTTCTGCTTCATGGCAGTCCAGCTGTGAGCATCACATGCTTTCTAGGGAATATGGCAGATGCTTTGCACCATATAAACTTTTCTTTCTGACTCTTTTGCTTTCTTTCATGGACTCCCATGTGAAGATTTCCAGGTCATGGCAGCCTGCTCCACAAGACAAGGGGAAACTGGGACCAGAGACTTGGAGTGACGCCACTTGTCTTTGACTCCATAGGTGCTGCCGATGGAGGCATACAGGCATGCAAGTATGCCCCTATAGACCTGGTAATCCATTTCCAGAGGGATATACATTGCCTTTTGTAAGCCTGTGGAAAAGCAGAAAAGGAGTTAATGTTGTTAAACTTATGCTGTGGAAAACTCAATAAGAAATGGGTTTATTCCCAAAGTGGTATGAAAGAAAAGACTCAAGAGAGAAATCCTGTCAAGACAGCCTTATTTCCAGGTAGCCAAAGAAGGAAATCAGTCCTGGGAGCTGAAGATGTGCACACTCTGCTTTGGAGCTTGATGACTGGCTCACTTGGAAGGGTGAGGAATTATCCCATCCAGAAAGGCAGTTGAGGTAAATTCCTCTGGAGCTTCCCAGTGCCTTTTCTTCTGCAACAGCCCAAGCATCTCCCACGTGGGTGGTCAGCTGCTGCCACTCTTGCAGCTTCCTCTCCTTTTCCTGTGCAAGGTGCTTAGCTCATTTTGCATCTGCTGATACACTAGAATGAGATCCTGCCACCCCCCAAATTAACTCCAGTCTCATTTGCCAAATTTTTATCTCATGTAATCCATCTACCAGGAGAGCATCTGAAAGCTGCGCTGCCCATCTCGTTATTCCACAGGAGCAAAAGCCTTTCCATTAATCAAACAAACAATATCCTTCCTGCATGCAACGAAACAAAACGCTGAGAGTTTAGCCAGAGTCAATGCCACAAAGTGGGAGAGACATCACTGCCTTGCTCATTGGTGATGTGGAACCAGCCGATGGAAACGATGTACAGCATTTGTTCATTTTGTGATAGAAAGTATTTTCTCTTACAGAATGTATATGCACATATAAATAGCTACATGTTACCTGATAAAGGTACCATGTTGTCACACCTGGGCTGGCTGATGGGACACATGGCTGAAAGGGGCTTGAGGAACAACTGGGGACAAGTGAGCAGCCCTGGTGTGTCTGAGGTAGCACTAGATGCATAGATTTAGGGACACAGATTGCTCCAGTGATCTGGTGGCAAGGGATTTTTTTACTTGGCAAAGAGGATAGAGAGACAGATGCTATAGACAGATAGATGAAAGGAAGGTAGGAAGTTTGGAAGGAGAAAGGAGGAAGGAAAGTTTAGCTGCATGAGTTTTCAGTATAAATACTAGAAATGGTTTGGTTACATAAAGAGGAAGGCAGGCTATATAGGAAAAACCAGCTGGTATATTGAGAAACGATTATTTTTTTCATTTTGTAGAGACAATCAAAGAAAAAAAAAAATTAAGCTCACAGAAAACACCAAAAAAGAGCTGTAGCCTGATTAAATGGATTAAATATATTGGAGGGGAAAAAATGCAAATTCCTGCTCATTTACTACCAAGAAGTCAGCTGGCAAAGTACTGGCAGGAGCGATAAAACTCTGCAGGAAGTCTTATTGCAGCACATAGGATGCCACTGCTGAGGCACGCTGGGCTTTCAGCAGCAAAACCAAGAGGAGGGTAAAGCTGGTTCCTCTCCTGTGCCATGGCAGCATGAAGGACATTATCAAGAAGCTGCTGGTTTTGTGATGGCTTGAGCAGGAGGTGGGGTTGCTCCTAGAGGTGCCCAGGTGAGGACCATGGTGGAGGCAGAGCTTGCATTTCATCATGCCATCAATGCTTCTGTGCCTGTGGGTATGCAATGGGGCTGGTGGGAGGGTTTCAGCCCCGTGCTAAAACAGAAGGTGAGTGGCATAAAATAATTGTGGCACCAAGAGGTACACAGAGGAGTCCTAAGTGGGCAGAAGCATGTTGCTGCCTGAGGGGAGCTCCCCCTCGCCTGCCTGCACGTAGATTTGAAGGAGAGTGTTTGAGAAGGTGTAATAGGAAGGGCATCTCCAGAGGGGCTGCTGCTTAGGGAAAGGTAAAAAAAAAAATCACTCCTTGAAGGTTGAGAGACTAACTAAAAATATGCATACTGTGGACACAGATAGTGCTGCAGACATGAGACTGGGATAGCCAGCTTAGAAATACTCATCTTGCGCAAGGTGGATAGAAATATAATCTGGTTAACACCCTGGGTAGTGGGGAGAGACTGAAGATGAAGCTGGATATAGGATCATCACACAGTGATTGTCATCCTGCTTTGACAGTATTAAAAAATCCCTCAGTGGCATTGCACTAATGCAGACACTGGTGTCGCTGAAGATTTACAACTCCAGAAAGATGGAAAAAGCCAGGACAGGGGCTGGGTATCTACACAGAACCAGGAGGGGGATATCCAGTACTGCATGAGCAGAAAGAGCAGTGAAATTTAGCTAGATCGAAGCTGGAGTAGCACTGCCCTGCCCTGTGCCTGAATATACAACCCAGTTCAGACCAGGTGCATCCCTATACTGGGATGCCTCTTGGAGGAGTTTTGCCACCCCAGACGCCATTGGTGGAGTGAGGACTTGTGCCTGCACCTCTCCATGGATCTCGGCCAGATGCGTCAAGTTAGGCAGGATGACTAGGGATCCAGCTATGTGAAATATTTGAGGAGAGGATCACCAGATCCTGAGGAACGTGAGTCACCATTTCATATTTGGCACTCTGGGTCCCACCACAAGAGCGTGCTTCAGCACATAGCATACAAGCTTTCATGTCTCGGGTTGTGGCAGAGGGTTGCAAAAGTCTGTCATGGATATTATCTCAATAGCAATTTCTGGCCACACCAAAGTGGTTGGGTTTTTTAAAATGGTTATGGTAATAATTTACTAGGTTACTAATTAGTCTATTAATTTTGAAATGGTTCAGAACAAGGCTGAAAAATGATGATTCATATATATTGTTTATCAAGAAAGATTTCGGAGAGGACAACTACTAATTACAAGTATATCACATAATGAAATCAATGGAAGAAGAAAAAATAAAAAAGCACAGAAAATAATAAAAAACCTGAGGAACACTATTTATCTATCAGCATAAGAAAAACAGACCACATTATTTATTCAGGAAATTAATATGAATGATACAAAGATAAAATATATCCGTAGCATTTGTTAAGCATTGTAAGAAGAAATAAACTTACGCCTCTCATCTTCTGCTCTTACCATCAATTACATTTCTTTTGTTTCCTGATGCATGATTATACAAAATTGCCTTTAAAAAAAAGGGTCATCTCCCTTGTTGATTAGTCTCTAATCCTAGTCCTACGCTCAGGTGTAATGCCATTTCTCAGTCAGATTCCTCAGTGATTAGAATCCCCCCCTCAGAAGAGAAGTCACTGAGAAACTCCAGGGATTAGGGCAATGGGAAGACTTCCACTCTGGTCCCAATAAAGTGTAGCAGTGTTGATGCTGGAAAGCTGAACATTGGGCTCTTCTAAAACCTTTTGTTGTCCTTTTATGACAATAAGGGCTCCTTTTTGTGATCGCTGGAAAATATACTATTATTTATTATAAATATTATTATTTATTCTAGTATAATATTAAATGCCCTCTGTATTAAAATATATAATACAATATCATATTAAATACTATTCTTATTAACAACCTCTCTAATGTCAAGGAAAGCCATGAAAACATAGCCTATCAGGCCTGGTAAATGCAGCTTTTTTTACGGCTTCAGAAAATTTTCAGAACGAGGGGAGTGTTTGTTCCTGGTTTCCAAAGGGCTTCCATCCAGGCAGGCAGCAAGATGACTTTCTAGATGGAGTAAAAGGAAAAGTACCTGGCCTGAAGTTTTGTGGCTCAGCCAGTTGCTGGCCACATTTACAACTTCTCTGAGAGGAGTTGAGCAGCACTTTTCCAGTTTGCAATGGACTTGTGTGTAGTCTGGCCCTTCTCCTTCCCTGGGAAGCGCTCTCAGTGACCGCTCGCCCCATGGCGCTTACCCAGGTCCTTCCTCGAGGTACCCGCAAGTACACCTTGTCACCCCCGCCGGGCTCTGGCTGCGCTATGCTGAGTGTTACCCACCCCACCTCCCGTTCGTGGTGCCCCCATTGCTGGCAAGTGCCGGCTTTGCCTGTCGTGCGGAGCTGCTGGGGACAACGCCCGCCCCGGCTGGAGAACCTGACTCCCATCCCAGGTTTCCCTGCCTGGTAAGTGCACTCTAATTTACATTCCTCCCAAGTTAGTAAGCTCAGACTTAGCCTTGAATCCTTCTTGAAAATCCTGGACTGATTCATTTTCCCCCTGAAGAAGCTCCTCATAAACTCTGGCTCACCCCACATACATACATTTCGTTTTAATTAAAAAATACCTTGCTGGCATGACAAGCTATACAAGTTTTGCTAAAATATTAAATAACAATAAAAAAAAAGACCTCAGAACCCTCAGGTCTCTGTCACAGAGAGATACTATACATCAAACATCTGTCCAGAACAGAAGTGGGGATAGTCATAGCATTTTCAGGTTTAACTTCTTTCCATTTATCATCGTGACGCATTTCAGATTTGGAGGCAAGTTCTTTTGCAGCATGATCATAGGCCACCTTTTTCTTTTCTCCTATAGCTGGGCAAAGGTTTTCCTCAACATTTGTTTTAATGGCAAGTCTTGTACTACTTTTAATTTTTTTATTTTTTTTTTAAAGAAAATCTCCTCCTCACATTTCCACCTGTTTTAGGCACAGAAATAGGATGTGTTTCTCCATTTCAATTCCTCCCCTATCACATTAGTTGCTCAGTGATTTCTTTTCAGTTCTGCACTGTGCTTTGCCTCTTCCAATTTCCACTCCTAGTTTACAGTCATTGATTCTTTATATGCTGAGGATCTACTCCAGGCTGGCATATTTCACCCTGTGAAGCTATCCATTAGTTTCAAAGTGCTATTTAAAATTCTTCAGCAAGTCTATCTTTGGAGCTGTAATATATCTGTGACAGTGACCTGTATATAGTTTTGATATGGGGTTAGGTCTGGGGATGGAGACATGCATTTGCTTTGCGTACTCCAGAGTCCCAAGCTCCCTGTCCCAGTGCTGGGGGAGGAGGTATAATTCACAGAAACTTGTGTGAAGTATCAAGGGCTGTGTAAGCAAGCTAATAGAAACGCAGAGCAATGAGGTGGAGCGTAGGTACCACCTCTGGTATGCAGTCAGACAACTCCAGCTGCTGGGGTTCTTAGCCAGCATCTTTTTGGGGTGTTGGGAGAGAGCGAGAGAGAGCAAGCAGTCAGGGAAAGGCATACTGTAATGTCAACCAGCACAGGGACACTGCTGAAAAAGTGCTACAGAGGTGTGATAAGATGATGCTCCACTTGGACGATTAGCCCTGATGTGATAACCCCTCTCTGAAGATGTTACCAGGGCATCTTGGCATTGTGCTGTGCAAGCACATCAGCTGCAGCCCACAGCCCAAGGGTTCAGACACCCAGCAGAGGCATAAGGGACCTGGGTGGGAATTCCTAGTCAGCTACTTCTGCTGCCAAAAGTGTACATTAATCACAAAGTGCTGGGTGCACCTTGGAGGAGAGCATGTTCCTCCCTTGGTTAAGGTGAGTGACTGTGCAGAGAAGCTGTCAAATTATGTGAGACGAGGGAGACAGCGGGCAAATACTAAAGCAAATATATGCAGTGCCACTGTGCAAGTCATTGGTTTTGTCAGGTGTTGGAGTCCTAGTTCATTGATGGTGGTGGCTTTCCTCTGCTGATCCCAGGGCTCACCTTGGCCAGTCACATGTTGCAGCTGCTGGTGCACCGGAGGTTCAGGGCTGAAACCAGAAGCAGCACAGTTAGGTCAGTGCAACACTGTGCTTGAGCGACCCAGTTGCTCCTCAGCCCGGCTCAAGCACTGTGCCTTGCTGACGGAGCTATACCACCCTCAACTCCACCACTACCTTGTCTGCTGCTCACAAAAGGATCTCTCCACTGTCCTTCAGCTCAAAGCCTAAACAGTCCTGGAGGTGTCCCCAGGGAATTTATTTTGGTACCGGGGTGCATGTTGATATAACTTCTTATCATACAAACTAATGTTTTAATCCATTTTGGAAAGTCTCTTACAGTGACAGTCTTCTGGAGTGCATTTCTGGGCCATATAAATTCCTTTGCTGTTCATCCATGCACTTAATTGCAAGAGCAAGCCACCCGCATGGCAGGGGCGTTCCACCTCCGAGCCATTTTGCTGTGGTTTCTAGAAGTGTGGTCTAGTAGATTTAATATTTATTGTTATTTGTACAGCATTTAATACTTATTTATTGCCTGTATAGCAATAAACATGTTTGAGGCATGCAGTAGCTCAGCAAAACAAAGTCCAGCCAGACAGCGTTAACAGACTGTGTACAAGATGAGGAAGAAAAGGTAGCAAAGCAATGTCACCGAGCCGTAACATTTCTCACGTGTCTTTGTAGTGAAAAAAAAACAGAAAACAGTGGCTGCAGGTAGTTTTGCACACTGTCTGAAATCATGGCCAGTGCTCTATATGGTGGAGAAGGAGGTAAGAAATTGCATTGTGGAGAGTTACAGTGTTTATTGTTCTTAAGGAAAGTTCTCCTCTTAACTCTCATTATTGAGTTAGAAAAATGGTATGGCCTGTATGTGACTGACTATCGGCGTGGCCATGACCTTCTTGTCTTCCCTCTTCTGTCCCAAGGCCTCAGTTCAGCATCCCATGGTCCCTCAGCCCCTTCCAACACTCTCAGCCATGAGTGCTCATCCAGAGAATTTCAGGTGCCTGGAGAGGAGGTGGGAGGACAGGTCCCCAACACCTCACAGCAGGGCAGGTAGCTACCAATGAGCTGGCCAGAGGCAAGAACCTGTGTGAATGTGCTCAGCCTGTGCCACTGAGGAGAGCCCCTGTACCAGCCTGCCTGGCCATGGTACTGTATGGCTGTTTGAGGTGGTGGCCCCTGGCTCCTCCCCAGAGGCCTCTGCAACCACAAGACGTGGACACAATGCAAAATACATTTTTAGGCAGTTTCCCCGTATGACAAGTCTCCTTATGTTGGAACGTAACCTGTTTTTCATTCTAGCTAATGTACCACAACTCTCAATGTTCATGCCACTCATATGAATACTAGCCCATTTTTAAATCCTCTCTTTCTAGTCTCAGTGGTATCTGTGGCTTAAGGTCCCATACATTAATTACACATTGTATAATAAAGTATTTCCTCTAGCAGATCCTTAATTTATACAGCAGAAATTGTCTACTAGGTAGCATTTAATTTACCTCGCCTGTGTTTCCTATTATTCATTTCTTCTCAAAACTGCTGTCCCAATTTTTCAGTCAAGCATTTGTCCTCTCCCTTCTTGTCTGTTTTGAAGCCAAGGATCAGCTCTGAGCACAACATCCATTTCAGTGTGTGCTCCTAAGTTATAGTTTCAACATTATTTCCTAAGTAGTCTTGGAACAGCTAACTGAAACCTGTTTCTGAGTTCCCCTGTTTCCTCCTCTCTTTTCCTCTCTCCTCTGCCATGGACCTTTTCCTCCACCTCCCTCAGGGATTTTCCATACCCAATGCCATGCAGAAAGTCTTGGATTTTGTCTTCTGAGACTGCTCCAATTCCCTCACAAGCTACAGCACTGTCGAGACCCAAAGTCTTGCCCATTTTTGGAGAAATTGCTAGTAAAACCAGGGGGTCTCTCAGGAAGTGCGGATGAAACAATCGCACCCTTGTCAAAGATTTGGGGGGTTACTGAGCAGTGGTTTCCTCTTTCTTTCCAATCTTTGGGGTTTAGGTAATGAAGGAAATTTTCACAGCTTCTGTTTCATTGTGTGATTAGACAAATCTTTTCAAAAAGACAGTGAGAAACACATGCTCATCACTTTTTTTCTAGAGGAGGTGCAAGGAATTTGCCTCATTTCCCACTTTGCACTTCTGTGCTGAGAAGGAAAATGTTACACTATTATCAATGAAGTGGTAAATAATGAGAGGTACTGACCAATTTTTTAGGCCCAGAAGAGTTTCAGTGCTGTACTCACAGTAACATCCTCCACCACGCTGCATGGGCTTGGCTGGCAGAAGACAGTGTGGCAGAGCCAGGAGTTTAGCTACCTATATAAAAATACAGTCTGACATTGTTTTCTTCTATGGTGTGATTTTCATTCTTTTACCTTTAAATGTCTGTAGGTGTTTCCAATCAAATCCATTTTGCAGAGACTTAGGATGGCCATAAAAACGTGCTAACTCTGCAGATATTTAAGCTGTGAGGTTCCCATCCGGGTGGGATTTTTAAAAATGAAATTTTGTGTAACTGTCAGTGCAGGTTTTGGTTTTTTTTGGTTTTGGGTTTTCTTAATGTTGAGAGGTTTGAGTGTGTGACTCTGTATGTGTGTGTGTGTGTACATGTGCACCTGTGGCCTCTGTTAATTCAAAACTACAGTATTGAGGATGCCTAATCTTCTTCTAGATCAAAGTTCACGGAGAGTTTTTTGGGGGAGAAAATGAAGAATATTTTGTCTTTATCACTCTTTCAGAATTTCATTGTATTTATATGTACAGTTTTAATAGATTCACCCCCACCCATAAATAAACAAATGCATAAACAAGCAAATGCTGGGGTTTAGCATGCTGGGAGGCGTGGGCTGAAGCTGGATTTGTGCGGCTGAGGCTCCACGCATCGAGCTGAATGTAATTGCCTCTGGTTCCTGTGCACAACATTTAATTTGTGTATTTAAAAGTCCATAAGTGCTCAATGCAATGATGGATCATAACAGCTTTTGAGGCAGTTTTCTGCACCAACATGGTAAAAGATATTAATTTAAAATTACTCTGCATACATGCATTTTTCTCCACCTGTGACAGACCATCAGTACTGACCACTGTAATAAAGGGGATGGATCCATTATGTTCTCTGTCATGTTCCCAGAGGAGAAATTTTGTAGGACAAATAAAGGGAACTATGTGTGCACACACATATTTTTCCTATTATGCTGATAGTCCTCAGCTGCAATAAGACAAGAAAAAGGTAGCCTGGTACCTCTTCTAGTCTAAGAGGTCACAGTGTGGGAGCTTCAACCCAAACCAGTGCTGTTTGTCCTCTCCATCCACCCCGTTTCACGCTGCATGGGGCAGAAACACCAAGGGTTTTTGTAAGCCTGCTCTTATTCACTACATCTGCGTCTAGGTATTGCAGATAGTAGAAACTTCCATCAGGGGTCTCTGGCTAGCAGATGATCTTTACACGTTGTGTGTGTGATACATGGGAATTCAGAGAAGTGTAAGGAAGAAGTTTGAGCTTTTTCACTCTATTTCTATAAGAGGCAAATCTGCCACACAGGTACCTGGGCCCTGGACCACCACATACATGTATCTGTACAAGGAGCTCCTGTATGGACATCCTGACCACACCGTAGTGCTGAGCCCCCAGGAACAATCCCACCTATATGTGGGATAAACATAAAATCACCACCTAAAAACAAGCAAACAGACAAACATAAAACCCCCAAAATCAGAGACCGGTGGCTAGGTCTACACTTGTGGCCAAGCTGCTGTAAGTCACGGCTGCAGGATGCCGTAAAAATCACAGGAGTGGGAGTGGAAGAGGCACATGAGAGGTGGCAGGCAGTCACTTTCCCTGTGTTTCATTTTGCAGCGAGCGTGTCCGTTGGATTAGTGGGGTGGCTGTGTGCATGCTGGGGGGCGAAGGGGTTGGAGACTGAAAAAGCACATGCAAAACTGCAGGCTGCTGCTGCTGAGAGCTCCCCGTTTGCAAGGGGCTTTGCTGAGAGGATCTTGGCTGCCTCTTGCCTGGACAAGCTTTGGTAAGCCAGATGAGGAACAGACACACCTGGAAAGCACAAATCTAATAACATTTTTTAATTATTTTTTTAATTTTTTTTTGAGACTCTGAAATGCAGCAACAGGAGAGGGGAGGAAATGGCTCTTGAGGAGGTATGAAATTCAAGCGTCAAAAAGTCAAGCTCTGCTCCAAGGAGGATCTACCTTCTGCTGCACACAGGCACAAAAAATCCTGAAGAGAGGGAGAAACTCGAGTGGTCAGTTTAGCAATGTGCCTCCTTCTGCCAGAAAAACAGGTCTCCTAGGCTGGCGAAAGCTGCTTACATCCCTCTCCCTGTCTGCGTGGGGATCCTTCCTGTAGAACATGAAATGAGGGGGAGGGAGAACCTCATTTTCTATTCACAGTGATTATATCAATTTTTAATAAATACCCAGGGTATGTGTACGAAGTATATGCAATGTGTGTAGCATGTGTTTAATTTATAGTCATATGTTACTGTGACGTGTGTGACAGAAAGTGAGCACACACAGCCTGTTTGTAGTATGTGTCACACAGCTCAACATTTCTCTCATAGATGCATTTGGTATATTATCTATACACTTACCACGTGTTTATATATCTATGTATGTTTACATACTTACATATCTATAATTTTCTATACAGAAAAGACTGTTTTTTAATTCTATATCATGGGTGTATGTCTAGCACGTACATGTCGGAGGATTGTTTTGGTAATTTCACAGGGTTTTTTGGATTAAATTAGAAAAAATGTAAATTACATAGAGCCTGAGGAGCCTAAGTCTCATTTTCAGAAGTGATTTAGGAAGAGAGTCTCCCTCATGTGAATGAGTTTTGTTCTGGTTTTTCCTAACTGGACTTAATTATATACATGTAATTTAAATATTTAAGTATTTGAAAATGCTTATTTATGGTCTCTTTCTGTCTGAGTGTAGTGTTTTGAATTTTTTTATACACACAGATAACAGCTCTTGTGGGACCATAGCACCCAGGCATTGCTAGAAGCATGAAAAAAAGACAGACTTGGCGACCATGGTACAAAAGTTTTCAGAATTTAGCTTAAATCTTAAGTGTCAGATGCCCAAGATTTTGTGAAAGTGTTTGTGATGAGAGAATAAGGCTGTTGAAGGGCTGTGTGTTGTCAGGCAGGCTTGCAGTGCGTGCAGGCTTCCAGTACGGCTGTGTTTCCACGAAATACTGTCTGTGTGGTATAATTTTTTTTCAATCATGCTTTGGGTCATAAGACATTGGTTAATGCATCCTTTCCCAAACAAGTGCCAGCAAAACCTTTATACTCTGCCCCAACACGGGCTATTCTGTATATGCTACCTTTTATTAAAGAAATATTTTGGAACAATCGCAGAGAGTTTTTAATAACGTTATTGGCACTCTAGCCTTCTGCCTCTAAAGCCAGATGACTTGGGGCTCTGTAAACACCGGCAACACTTTCTTCATGTTGGTAGCCTTATTGACTTCAACTCTGTACAGTACCTGTAGCAAAACCGAGAGTACAACTCAACCACATGAATAGGTTGGGGTTTTTTTTTCCACTTTAAAACCTTTCACCATACATCATACTGTCGTAATTCTATGTTATAAGAAAGCTCAGGAATTTCCAGGATGACAAGCAAGCATCCCGCAGGAAAGCTAAAATTCCCCCCTCACTCAATGGAAACCTCTCCACTCCCCCATTTACGGCATGGAAAATCTTCAAGCTGGTCCCAAGCAAGCCTGGTGTTGAGCCTTGGCTATTACAGCCCTGGAGAAGTCAGGAGGCCTGATGAGAGAACTTAGCCCAACAGCCCTGGGCAAGTTTCAGTAGCCTTCTCCATAGGATTCCCAGTCTAATACCTGCTGCAGCCAGGAGCTGGATGTCAGCTGGTAGCAGGAGACATGGTGGTGGTGGTGCTGGTTGTGGTTGCCTCTTTGGCTAGCTAAGGACAGAAAGTACTCTGGACCTTTGATCACCTGCAGAATCAGGGATTTGGTAGAGAAGAAGGGAATTTTTAGCTGGTGGGTCAAATTCAAAAAGAAAAAAACCCAAATGGCAGCTGCTGTTAACTGTGTTGTGCTTGGGAATATGGAGAGCAAAGCCAACAGAGGAGGGTATGAGATGGGACAGAAAATGCAGGTGACTATGTCTGGAGGGCATAAAAAAGTAATTTAGTATGCAGCTTTGCAATTTATCACATACCGATCACTCTGCATGCATTGTGGATGAACGTATGCAAACAGACAGGAGGATGCTGAGGGCATGCAGATACATGCAGACCCACGTGCACGCAGCGGGGCCACCAGGAACCTACTGTGGTGCCTTGAGTACCGCCACTGTCACCACCATCACCACCATCACCACCATCACCACCATTTTTTGAGGCAGCCAGGCATTCCCTGCAAGTTTTACGCCGGCTTGGGGACAGCAGCAGCAGCATGCTTTCCTGAGCGCCTGCCAGCCGGCTCTGCTCGCCCGGGTGAGGGAGCAGAGGGGGTGCCTGGTCTTCCCGCTCGCTGGGGTGCTGGCAACGTGGGAGCGAGCCACCCCGGGCTCCTGCCCCGCTGCCTCCAGGCTCCCTCCGTGCAGTGCCAGGGAGGCAGAGCCCATCCTTCTCCTTACTCAACATGCTGCTGCTGTAGAGAAGATAGATGTTGCCAACTCCTCCAACCTGGCAGGGCTCCCTTGGCAGCTGTGCAGTTCCATCTGAAGTCAGTGGGGCCATGCGGATTTGGGGGAAGATGTGGAGGGAGGGCAGAGCAAGCAGCACCTTCTGGCAGGTGCCATGCAAAAAGCCCCCAGTCCCCACATGCTTTTGCCTCATCGATTTTGCAGAGGCAGGGCCAAGACCGGGACTGGGAATGGGGGCTGCCGGCAGGCTTGTTGCTGCGGTTGTCCATAATGCTCTGTGTTAGTGGGAGACACATTCTAGGGTGTACTGCTCCACCCCTCCACTTGTCACACCGTGAGGCAGAAAGCATCCCGCATCCCACATGCTGTGTCCTGCATCCCACACTCCTTATCCTGCATCCTGCATTCCACATCCCATTTGGGAACTGGTAGAAGGAGAAGCGGGTGCCCTGCCTGGTGGCATGGGGTGCACTCCCTTGGTGCTGGGAAAATTAGAGGGGTCCCAGGCAGCTTTGATGACAGGCTGTCCTATGTGCTCAGCTCAGTCACCAAAAAAGGCATCATCACTGGTGTAAAGGGAAGGATGTTGCAGTGGTGCTGGCTGGAGCCGAGCTCCTGGTTTCCTGCTGGCTCCGAGAAAACCAGTGTGAGCATATGAGTGGGGCAGCATCCCTGGGGCACAGCCCGCCTGAGCCTGGGACAGGGACACGCCGCCTTGCCAAGCGGGGCTGTAAACAAGCACCTGAGCGTGAGTCTGGCCTGAGTCAGCCCCGGCTTCCCTTCCCGCCGCCAAGGCCGAAGGAAATTTGGGAGTCCCTCCCCAGACAGCCAGTCCCTTTGTTGGGAGCTGGGAAGAAAACCCGTCAAAGTTGAGGAGGAGGAAAGGTGTGCCGAAAACTGAATTGCAAAGTAGAAAGGCAATTTTGGCTTAGACAAAGTGTCCTGAATTTCTTATTTGGGAAAATAAAATCACAGTGTGAATCTGCAGCTTAAGAGCCTTCCTAAAAGTGTCAATAATTTCCATATACAAAGAATTTATTTTAGCCTGGGATTTCAATGTAAAGTGATTCAACTATGGTAAGTAGGACCACTTTATTGCTGTTCACAAATTCACATGCATTTATTCTGCTGAAAATTTGATATAGGGCATTTTTTGTATTCCCATTTATCGCTTGCCAAGAAATAATTAAGAATAGGAGCTAGAAGATTAATTTTAAATAAAAAATCTTCTCAAATGAAAATGTCAGGTCATAAAAATTCCTTTTAAATCATAACAGCATATAAATCTTTGAAATTAACCATGTAATTACAATGTCTATCAACTTTTACCTTGAGCTTTGAGCCTCTCTTTTTAATCTCCCATTCTTTTTTAATGAATAGCTATTTTGAAATTAAAAAGTACTGTTCATTACACATGCCCCACTATAATAGGGTTTTTATCATATTTGCTCTATTTAAAAATACTTGCTACTTTGTAATTATTCACACGCCGATCCCTTCCTATATTGAGTAGAAAATAAAAAATGAAATAGAAGTCAAAGGTGCTTTAGAGCTGAATGATTTACACAATTCATTAAGGACGGTGATTTTTCAGTTAGCATCAGATTAAATGGTTACTTACTCTCAAATAGCCCTTGGGGAGTTGAATTGCTGGGTAGCAAACAGATTAAAGTTTGCATTGAAAGAAAAATTGAATTCAGAGGTAATCAATAGCATAATAGGGGCAGTGAGTGGTGCCTGCTGCCTGAAATGAAATTACCATATTTTTAATCTTAATTTTCCACTCTGTTTATCTGACAGTGTGGATGTGCAATCCAAACAGATAATGAGAGAGTGGGATATTGACACTGCTGTCCTCTGGAGTGCTTGTTTTCAGTGATTAAATGCTGTGATCTGTGATTACTTTGTGCAGGGATGTCAGAGCTGCTGGCCAGGACTATGGGAGGGACACTAGCTCAGCAGCTGTAGCTCTCTGGTCTCTCAGGTCCTAATGTCTGAAATTCATTTTCTGCTGGCTATATGGGGGGGGAAAAATTGCCTATTTATGTATATACTTCTGCTGCACAAATTACAATAATTAATCCCATTACTATTGTTGTCCTGATTCAAAAACATTTAATTAGATCAATATGTGGTGCACCCTCTCTGTAAGCGCTATATTAATGAGCCACCAAACTTGCGAGGGATAGTAAGACATGAGTTATTATACAAAGCATGACTAGCAAAGTTTGGAGGTAAAGTGAATTATCTTTGTAGCAGACGAAGACGGATAATGGAAAGCGTGATGGTATCAGAGATCCAGCAAAGCCAGTTGGTGCAGATATATGGAAATCTGAAATGTAAATAATACTCATTGTAAGTACAACATCCGCAGTCTTTTAAAATGCAAATGTGATGATAGAGATGTTTTTGTAAAAAACATAGAAGGATTTGGGAGCAAAACATGATTTTTAAATTGTAATACATTAACATAGCTAACACAACTGGCACGCAGAAAAATATAATGATGCAACATTCTCTTGACAAACATCCTCGAAGATTTCTTAATTCCATGGAACATGGAATTTCAAAATATTCCTGGTGTTTGTTGCTTAACCCGAACACAACGTGAGCCATTTGCATTTTGATTAGAACCAGCGAGGTGGTATGTTCAGTATCAGGGCCTGATCCTGCCTGATAATGGGATTACTGGCATGCAGCAAGGTTATTTGTGTCCCTCAGCCTTGCAGGGATCAGACCCTGGAAACAGAATTTTAAGGGTGTACATATGTGCCTGTGTGATGGATGGTTGGGTTACTTGAACCGGAGTACGTCAGGCCTCGGCAATGTATTTATCGGTGACAACTATCATGTTCTCTGGAGAATTAGCGTCTCTCTACACTACCATTTCCACATCTGATTGCAGTCTGAATTGGACTTCTCGCTTTTCTAACATCACCACTGGGAGACCCTCCCTGTGCACCTTCCCAGACCTCTGTATCAACGATCACTTTGGTCTAATAAAAGAGGTTAGCATTTTAGCCAGTCATTAGCTGTTTAACTCTTTTTAGGTTTTAGTTTTCGGGTTTATTTGTTTGGGGTTTTTTTTATCTTTTACTACAATACAATGTAGAAGGCAAGGCTTTAGTTTCACAAGTGCTGGGTTCTCACAGTTACTGTTGTAGTCATTAATGTTTGCAAGATTTTACTCCTCCTGAGAATTAGGTGAGGTATAAAGAGCTGAACAACTCCTGAGTGCAGCTCTGAGCCATGAGCACAAGACCCTCACTCTCTGTGAGTATCTGCATCTTCGTGGGGGTCACGTTCGTTGATGAGGGCAAGGAGGGTGTATCTCACAGCAGATAGTTCAAAAACATTCTAAAGTCCCATATTTCTTTCTTTGCATGTATAGATGTGTGCATGCATGCGATAGATGAATAGCAGATTGATTTACAGAGATTAAAGCTGTGGTCCACAAGCATCCTCAAACTTTGCCCTTCCATAGCAATTTCTACAAGTTGGAGCATGGATATAATGCACGAGCTGACGTACAGCTGTTGCCTGATCAGGTGTTCTTCACCAGAGGCGACTCTCTTTGCCCTTCCCCTTAAAATTAATTCAAACAGACTTAATAACATACCGATTCACTCTTAAGTTTACCTTCCTCTTGCTTTCAATAAAGTTTGGATGCTCAGGTGGAAAGAACACAAAAGTGCCTAGAGAAACCAGATCTCAGGAGCTCTGTAAGATCAGGTCCCCGAAGGCTCAGAGAAAGCCCTGTGTTACTTATAGGGAGCATAAATAGCAAAATATCTGCTACTCCAAGAATTATTAAAGAAAGCAGAAATTACCACAGAAATACCACCCCTCATATCAAAAACTTAAACATGGCAAACAGAAGGAATATCTGTAGATATAAAATACATCTTAGATATCAAACTGAAATTGATGTAATGAGATTTCCTCCATTGCCTTCCTTAAAGAAGTATTTTTTTGTAGGAATACTTTTTGGGGAACTATCAGAGAAACTGATAGCAAAAAGGACTTCAGAGGGAAATGAAAAAGGATGATAAGTCAAAAGAAGACTTTGGCACATGTGTGACCCCCCAGTATGGGGACTAGATTAAACACTGTGTAATGCCCAAAGGTGCAGATCCAGAATAGCCCAATTTAGTTTCTACATATGGTAAGAATTTAGAATTTGATACAAAGAAATATAATATAGCAGAATGTAGCCCAATGCATGCTAACAGAGGTATCTGCAAGTATTTGTTAATCCTGGATAATATTTTTCTTCTAAGTAAATAATTATTGATCACGTATCTTGCATGGTGCTATTCTTCTTCCCTTTCTTAATGCTTAAGTGGATGAAGGTTCTGACGCAGCACTAGCTAAATCAATGGAAGTTTTATCACTAACTTCTGTGGGAGCAAGACCAGGATCAAAATGCACATGGAGATTTCCCCAGTCTGAATTCTCTACTAGTGACTGACCCAATGAGAGGACGGGTGAGACTAGGACAGTACCATAAAAGAATTTTTTTTTAAGGGCACTCTTAATTATTTTTTTTTTCTGATTTCAAACCTTACTGTTGGCTCAAATGAGATAATTATACGAGTATTTCCAGCATGAATAGTCAAGCATGCTAAATTATAATGCTTTTTCCAATGAATACTCGAATATATGACCTTGAAATTTGCTCCTTTTTTGCAAATGCTTATGTCAGTAAAATTAAAATACACTGCAGTGCTTGGAAAGTGAGTGTAAAAGAGGAGTGACTCTAGCAGAAGCAAATCCAGTTAAATGTCTGATCAAACATTCATGACAGTATTCACCCACCTTTAGTAAGAAGGCAGTATCCAAAATATTCACATAATTATAACCCATGCTTTCAGCAGACATTTAAGATGATATTATTCTCATATTAATCTTTAAACAGTGCATTGAGGTGATACTTTGTCACCTCCATATGGCCAATGACATGAGTTCCCCTCAGAATTGCCAATATCTCACTGAGTCACTTGCTTTACCATATTTCTTTGAAACTGTTCTCTCCTGAAATCACTGTATCTGCTGTGTTTGTCACATCCATTAATATAAAGTACAATGAATTAATATTAGCAATGTTTTTTTAAATTGCTAAAAAGTCTTGACATGAGAAACGCCCTTGATTCATGACATGGGTTTCAGGTTTGCTTTCCTTATTCTGCAAACTGCTGTAGATAAAGATGACACAGAAAGATAGGCATTTTCCACAGTTACACAGAGTTTACAAACTTGCTCAAGTTGAGGAGCTTGTTTGGGGCTGGTGAAGTAAGAAACTATCTAGAGGAGTCATCACTGGGAGAAGCAATACAGTTGCAGTTGTTTCTCAGATATTAACACCCAACTACCACTGGAAAAAAAATAATGTGAGCAATACTTAGTCCTCTAGCTTTCTTTAAAACAGAGGCACTTATAGTTGTTACTGCTCTTTGCATTGTGTTATCTGTAGGTGCATCAAACCCCTTATCAGCACTTTAAAATGTTGATCTCTGAGACCCGTCAATATTGCTAATAAACACCCATTGAAATGGAAAGTGGCTAAAAAACTGTTTGAACTTCTTTCCTGTCTTCTGACTATAGAGGTATAGTCCAAGTAAACGCTGGCCTTTATAAGAGCACAAAAGCTTTCTTCTGCCTGTGTACCTGCAGTCACCACTTTAAGTATATTGAGCTTCAGAGCACACAAAGGAGAGGCAGAAAATCCAAACCAATCTCTTCCCTTTCACTCCGTAAATCCTGACATGCTCCATCACCTCTTCAAAATAGTGAGCTGCCCTTCCCCAAAATGGAGAAAAGAAACAAAATCAAACGCAAAACAATGAAGAAGGGATAATCTGATCTTTAAATAAGGAGACATGTTGCTTGGG
The DNA here is from genome assembly GCF_000700745.2 of Antrostomus carolinensis. NCBI lineage: Eukaryota > Metazoa > Chordata > Aves > Caprimulgiformes > Caprimulgidae > Antrostomus > Antrostomus carolinensis. The sequence continues at coordinate 8,131 of NW_010330955.1, read as the reverse complement.
GCTTAAGCAGGGTAAAGTTTCACAATGATGTCACCTTCTTCTGAGAACGTGACCCCCGTGAGAGGTGAAGGGTAAAATATAAATACCACTAATCCATTGTGTTTGTATATCTCTTAAATATGTGCCAAATTTGGCATGGCTGACTCCACCAACTGTCTAGCAAACTAGGAAGTCTTCACTACAGGGTTTGAATGGATAACATTAATGGAAATCAAATGGTTGCTCTTTTTTTCTGACTGAAGTATAGCTCATTGATGCATTTTCTTTAAAAATAGACCTTTTTTTGCTCTCATTTTTGACAAAACTAAGTCTGATATTCACATACAAAGCCAGAGGAGCTGTTGCTTTTCATGGCAACACCCTCCACATGTAGTGCTTTCCACAATCATAAGTTAAAAGTCATGTGTGTGAAGTTCATTCTTTGTTTGTTGTTTTAAATATTTGTTCCAAGCCAAACAGGAATGCATTCAGGAAAGTCACTTTGCCCATGTGATAGAGGGTCTCCAAGTGTTCAGCACAAAGGTCTCTCCTTGCCTGGTTGTCTATATGTTGGTAAGGTGGACGAGAGCTACAACAGTACAGATTTCAATTTTTAGATGTTCACCAAATATATTGAGAACAGAAAAGTATTAAGATTTTTAAGGATATCAGTGGGTACCGTTTGTTACTGGAATATCCTTGGAGAAAGCTTTGTGTTAGTGTAGTGGGAGTAGAAATGGAAACTGGTTGTGAAACCACTGTCCAAGCACTTTCTATTGCCTGTTTGCTTTTAAGTCCAGCAACATATGAAGCAAAAATATAGATTGCATTTTAATAATATTTTTATTTAAAAGTACAACTGCATAACAGCTGGTAAGAGGACCAGCAGCTGCTACCCTATCTCACAGAACAGGAACAAAATCAGTGCTTTGCCACTTGGGCCAGGGAATTTAAGCCAGCATTCCTCTGCAGAGAACTTTACTAAGGAGGACACAGAGAAGGAAGATGAAGGAAAAAGGAGAAATACTTATTTATTTTTAAGAGGAAAGACAAGCTTTGGCAAAAATATTGTACCCCAGGAGGCACACTTTTCCATGCAAGGGTAGATCCTGCAAAATCCTTTTCTGTGAACCTGAGAAATGCTTTTTTGCCCTGCTCTCGCCTAGCCAGGTCTGCAGGAATTTTTCTTTCTTTCCCACTTGTTCTCTCTTTTTAACTGCAGAAAAAAAAATTCTTGTTTTCAGTGGTAAGGGCTTTCACAACCTGTTGTCATCCAACATTTAATCTCTATTTTAAGTAGGTTCCCAATGGTTTTGACTGGGCAAAATATTCCTCTTTTCCATGCTAAATTTGTCAGCAGCTACTCTTGCCTGGGAAAAGTTTCCTGTGATGATCTCAGGATTATCAGTCAACACTGATTCTTTTAATTTCTCCAAGTTCTGCCTTTTCCTTGGAGCAAAGACATTGCTAGTTTCTGCAGTCTGTGCAGTACTTGTCATAACCAAGTCCTAACCCAAGGTTGAGGCTCCTGGTTGGTCCAATAGTACCGGTTCAGTAATACCTAAAGCAGGAAAGGCGAAATGTTTGTACATCACATTGATGTGGTTCCCATGTTCATGCATGTACCAGTCTTCACTACTGAGACTGCAGTCTCTGAAGAACAGGAGCTGTCTTTTACTGTCCCCATGTACAGGGAGGTTGGTAAAAGTCATGTTGTGACTCAGTCAGGTGCCTGAACATGTGTCTAGTGTGATTTTAGATGTCTTCAAGCATCAAAGACACCCATGTGGGCTGGGAGGTATGACACAGGACAAACAAGACCCGCTGTGGAGAGGCCATGGAGGTCAGGTAAGACACCTCAAAGCAGTTGATGTGACCCTGTGCAACTTTCATTAAGCTGTGAACCTCACCAGGACATCTCTCTGTGAGGCTTGTTAGACAGTCGTGTCAGGCTGGAGCGCATTGGTGCACGGGTACTTCTCTGCACAGGCCAGAAAGTCTGCCAGCAAACAACAAAAGTACTGGAGGAACTTTAAAGTTTCAGCCTAACTTTTATTCAGCTGTTAATTAAGCCACTGGCTGCATCTAGACTACAGGACCTGGGAGTGATGCCAATTGTCTGTGCGTGGTGTGTATCCGCCCTGCTGCATCCTGGCTCCAGCCTGGGATGTGATGCCCGTGTTCAATGCCCATGATGCTCAGCCTCACCAGGACCCCCAGCACATGCTCATCAGTGCTGAATTTGGGTGACCATGACCACCACCCTGGGAACCTCACAATGCACAGTGAAAGGTTAGTGAGGACATGTCTTCTGTCATCAGAATAGAAGATTATTTTATTTTCCAAATAGTGTTATAGCCCCCACAAATGCTAGGTTGAAAATGTTGAAAAAGAGTCTTCTAGACATGCTAATAAAATGCTAACAAAATAATACAGCCAAGTCCCACTAGCTTTGAGAAATGAAGTAAGCATCTGAACTCAGCCTCATGGTAAAGTGATACGTAGTGACTCTGGATCAACATGTTATCTGTATTAACAGAGGTAAAGTCTGTGTGCTGAACCAAAGGTCTAGATCAAGCCATCAAATACACGGGTTTCTCATTAGGCAAAATGAAGAAGTTAGATCACTATATAAAAGTCAACATTTTTCATCTGTTGACTCAAGCCACAGATCTAATTTGCTAAAAAATTGTATATTCAGTCTTAGTTTGGGTTAATATACATTTAAGGATATCTCCTGGGATGGCCTCAGCATCTAAGGTACAATCTAGATAATTGGTGTGGTTTGCTCTGTACATGGACTAATACAAAAAAACTGCGAGGAGGAGAAAGGACACCTTGCCTGGGAAGCAATGGAAATATAAGAACTGGAAGCAGAATTCAATGGCAGCCTAAGGACAAGGAGAGAGCAAGCGGCAAAAATCAAGAAACTTGTGTTGCTTGAGCAAATAAACTCTTGAACTCTTGTTTACTTCATATCTCAGCACTTTTGCAGTGTTGGTGTATAGTCCTTGATTTAGAAGTGGATGGCAAAAATGTGCAGGTTCATGATGTCAGAGTCATTTTTCCCCCTGAAATGTATGTGCCAGCTAGACGTGGCATTCACCCAGACATCAAGGAGAGACGAGAAGAAGCAGTTTCAGAAGAGATTAATTGCATTGCAAAGATACATTTAAATGAACTTTTCCCTATAAAGTGCATTGTTTTCTCTTGACTGAGATGAAACTTCAGAGCAGTCGGTTCATGTGCAGCCATCTAAATGTCAGGAGAGAGAAAGCTGCTGCAGATGTTCCCTGCCAAGCAGAAGGAAGCTGCCCATAAGCCTCTGCAGCTTCTCCTCATGGCCAAGACTACACACCTAGCAGAAGCAATGTGCTACATTGAGCTCTCTGCTTCCTGAGGACATCCAAACAGGGACACTCCAGATGACACCTTGGTCTTAGCAGCAGGTCCAGACCCTGTGTTTGTTTTGAGCAACAGAGACTACCATGTGGTCAGAAAGCCACAGAGGATGTCCAGTCATCACTTTGTGGTTATTGGTGTGGTAACAGCATCCTGGGGCTTTGCAGGGCAGCCTCCAGAGGAGACTAAATCAGCAACATCATCTGAAGGCACTCCAAATGCAACTCACCTGCCTCTGGTTTTGGGTAGACAAGAAAGTGTTTGCCTCTAAGGATGGCCACCTAATTTCCAGCACTGAAGAGCAGCTCTACTTCAGAGCTGGTCCCATTTCAGAGATCAAAGGAGAAAGCAAATTCCCTCACTGTTCATACAGCTGTCCTACCTAAAACCTTGTATAATAAAGAGTCACTAGCAAGGCAGACTTTTTTTCCTGGAGTAAAAACTTGCTATCAATCTAAGAAAAAAACAATTTGGAACTGAGACACCTGCCATAATATTATTTTCATTTGATGCTGTATTTCATTTGAGCTTGACTTTAAAAGGACACGTGTGCCTGCGTGCGTTAGAAAAATGGTAGATTTAGCTGTGGAAAGTGGAGTCAGTGGTCATGAAAACTTTTACTATGTGGCAAGTATATAATCTCCCTGTAACACCAGACCATAATATATAATATATAGCAGGGAACTGTGCAGAAAGGAGAAAATCAGTCATTTACAAGTAGTCCCTTGTGTCATACCTTTATTACAGAAAGGCTTTGCATACAGTCCGTCTTGGCAGCTTTTACTGTGCCACTCTGCAAATGAAAGGGAGGAGGATTGCACAGGCAGAGGGCTTCCTGGACAGAGGTTATAATTTCTCTGCCTGTTAATGGCGAGTCCTGTGAAAAAGAAAATAATTCACACAGTGTGGGGCAGGTAACTTACTGTGTGTATAGGTGAGCAGTGATGTAGAGCCCTGATAGTGCCAGCAAATAAGGAGTAATAGCAGCTAACCCAGGTGGCTGCAGGTCTTACAGGTACCACTCACATACTGATCAATACATAACAGCAATTCACATGCATTTGCCGAACCAGGATCTTTAAAATTTTACTGGCTATGATTGTACAGCTAGTAGAGATAATTCTTCCTAGGTGCTAGGAGTGGTAGTAAATATTTATATTTATATTATAGTGGTGTCCAAATGAACCAGTAGGGGAGCATTATGCATAGAACTATATAAAATAGAAAAGATATAATCCCTTCCCTGTGGAGTTAACCATCTAGAGGACACAAATAAAGGGTAGAAGAATGGGAATAAAATGTAAATGCAAATGAGTATAGTGATGAATTGGGGCACTTTTGTGAATTGTAAGATTTTTTTTAATTATTATTTCTTTAAGGAAGAGATAAAAGTACACAATGGTTGCTATCAGCTTAATGGGAAATTCTAGGGGACTGGAATTCATTTTTTGTTTAAGAAAAGTGGTTTTATTAAAACTTTCTACTATTTTTTCCTGATTTTTGTTTTTTTTTAATAGAGGAAGGGGGGAAAAAAAACCCCATAAACCATAGCCACTTCTGCTTCTTTGGATGTGTAAACATTGGATCAGGATTTTAGTATCTATAATATGCCAAGGAATGAGGCATAATTTGCTAGTCACGTGCATGTTCATTCAAGCCACATAAAAGATCCAGCTGCTGATCACTGTCACATCTGGTTTCAGTACAGGGCTCACACAGATAGTGCATCAGCTGCATCCTCTGGAAGGAGCATCCATCCACCTCCTCGTGACGCTGCATGGAAAGCAAACCTCCCACAAGTGCCCATATACACCTGAGGAGCAATTCCTGCTTCCTTAAAGTAAAGTAAATTAAAGTAAAAAAGCAGAGTTAAGTTATGCATCTCCCCTTTCCAAGCCCTGGTGGAAGAGGAGGAAGTGGAGGGTCACCCTACCTTTGGGGATGTCCTAGGGCTGATTGCAGTTGCTCCTGGTCTGCCACCTCTGTGGCGTGATGTGGGGCAGAGGGGGACGAGCTGCCCCTGCCCCAAAGCCACCTCTGAGCAGCCCCGGTGGCAGGCGAGCCCCAGCAGGAAAGAAGAGCCATCAGATCTGGTATTTAGCTCCTGAGTTTAGCTCTCTGAATTGTTGATTGTTTACCAGTTAAAGTGGAGTTCTTGGGGTGGATATTAGCAAAGAAGGAATTAATTAGGCAACTTCTGTAATCCTGTCAACACTGCTCTGGCTTGCTAGCACAAGCTGAGGCATTTTCACATTTTATACTTCTTTATTTTGAGCATTTCCCAGGTAGTAGGGAAGGCAAAGGAAACGACAGCCTTTTAAAACTGCCTCCCTATAACTTACCTTGACAGTGAGATGAAACTGCTTTTGCTTATGTTTTCTTAGCATAATCCCCTCTCTTTTCTATTTTTTTTTCTTCATTTCATGGCAACCTGTAATCCTGGAGCTGATCTAAAGAGGTCTTGCTTTGCATGTATCTGTGTCTTATAAAATGTATTCTTCATCACTCTGCAGGAAAAAAGATGTCCTGAGACTCTGGGAGCAAAGAAGGGCTTCGAGCGACACAGTAACAATTTCATTGTTTAACTTAAATAATGAAGGCTTTGGGGTTCTGGTTTTTATTTTTAAATGTTGGAAGTGAAATATGGTAGTGATGTTTGAGTTATGAACAATGTCACTTATTCTTTTTCTGCTTAGGAGTCAATATAGCGATGTTCTGGGCTACAGTGCTCGTAGCTGTGGGTAACGCTGATTAGCTAGAATATGGACATAAATAGGTAAAAAGAAGGATGGCAATGAACACTAATGCTTTTTATGTGCTACTTTCTGGAAAAATTGATTATTGTTCATTGTAGTTTGGTGTTTTTCTACATCACAGGAGTAAGAATTGATTAAAGAAACAAAGAGCATGCACAAGCAAAATACAAAGTTGGCAACTTAGATTTACATAACTTAAATTCTTAGTTTAGGAGATATAAATAAGGGAAAAAAAACCCTGCAGGAATTTAAACAAAATTTCTTTGGATTTTGTCTTTTCAACATTGTGAACAAAAATGCTTACTGCCCAGATGCAGAAGAAAGTTTAAGAGACTATAGCTGCAGGAAGGGGAAGAAGGAGGTTTAAGTTTCTGAGACATGCTAGAAATTAATTCTAAAATTAGAAGGACAGACATTATTATCTGTTCTGACCCTAAATGGCTTTGTCTGCAGAGAGCTGCTCCCTTGGAGAAGGCTGTTTGGTAACTACCAGTGGCTCTTGCTAAATGACCAACAGGGACAGTCTCCTTCTGGGTGAGTCAGGTTAGAAATGGGTCTCCTCGTCATGCCCACTCTGGGTGTTCTTTTTGTTCCTCTGCTTGTACTGCTGTTTCTGTTTATGGCATAAACCCCATCTCCCTCCCCTGCAATAGATTTTCATTGTATCTGGGTTTAGTACTATATTTTTAAAGTTCCTTTTTTTCTCACAGTTTCTTGTTTAGTCTGTGCACACAAACAATAACACCTCCTCACAGCTGAAAGTATTACACTTACCCAAAGAGCTTTCTGTTTTCTAACTCAGAAATAAAATACTACAGGTGTGTCTGCAAGTGTCAAGTGAAAAAAAACCCCAAAAAACCAACAAAACCCAACAAACCAACAAAACAACACAACAAAACAACATGAAAATGTCAAAAACAATAGCAGCATTAGAAAGGTTTGTTTATTCATATGATAATGGACAGCTTTAATGTGAACTTTTTGCATAGTCAAGCCAGTGAGATCAATTTAATCCGGGTGGGTTATTCTTCTTTTAGTGTAAAAGACCATTGATTCCTTCTATTGGCTCGGTGAGGGAGCTCTTCGGCACAGTGGCATGCTGAGGAAGCTGGTTGAAAGCCACTGAAATCAGCAGGAGCCTTTTAATTGACTCTGAATCAGGTCCCAACACTGTACATAGCTTCTCTGCTTTTGCAAAACTTTCTGTTTCTTGAAAACAATTGGATTACCTAAATAAAACTCAGTTTTCCTGTTTAAATATTCTCTGTGAATCAATTCTTTATGGAGAAAATATTTTGCTTGTGCTACATCTTCTGTGTGTTTAAATTCTGTAAGTGTTGCCATTTATAATCGCTTCATCATCCTTTGTTCAGGTGACTAATTATAATAAAATATATTTTATGCATAAAACAGTATGAGACTCATTTTTATACATTTCATTTAATTACTTTTTACTGTGACAAATCACATTGTTAGAAATTTACTAACAGATGGGGTGGATTCTACAGTCGGTATAAATTATGACTCCTTAATTTTTGCAAGTGTTGAAGAATTTAATTGTCTCCATTCAAATTTTTGGCTTAACTCCTGTGGTTTGACTTGTTAGGATTCCAGACATGCAACATAAGGAGCAGGGCATTTCTGGACTGTGTAGTGTCTTTTGGGAAGAAAAAAAAAAAAAAAATCCTAAGGAGGAAAGGAAGTTAAGACAAAAGGAAGGTCTGAACAGAAGTGCTCAAAATGGCCCGTTCCAGAGCGAGGGTTAGGATGTCAAAGGGCTCTTGCTGAATAGCCGTGCTTGTTAGGGGCAGCAGAAGCAGGACTCTCTTGTGTTGCCCACATACCAGGTGCAATGAAATAAAGGCTCCGAGTATGATCTCAGTCCAGGAGCGGGGAAAATTCTTCTCTGAGTATAAAATCAGAGTTTGGGTAGCTCTAGCTAGTAGTAAAATGTAGTTAGCAGTTAAACACTTTCACTGTGCTTCTTTTCTTTT
>NW_010330954.1:12309-43207 GCF_000700745.2 Antrostomus carolinensis | reverse complement strand
TTTAATTTTATTTTTATTTTTTATAGTTATATATTTATATTTAAGTTGCTAGAATTTATAGCCTGGGGAAAAGGCTATGTTCAATTGCTGCATGATACACTGATGCAAATATTGTCCAGGAAGGTAAAAACTAACGGAAGAATTACTTTGAGCTTGCTTTGACAATGCTCACATATTAACTGGAGGGAAAAAAAAAAAGGGGGGGGGGGGGGATGTCACTCTACTTTAGGTTTGTGTATGTATTCTCAAATGCTGAATTAACCTGTAAGATTCAGACAAAGAGTTGTGGTGCTGCCACAAAAGACTGGAAGTCTGCTGCCAGGTACATATACCCCTATAGGTACGATACGAACTTTGAACTTGTCTTTTTCTTTGTGAATATTATGCATTTTTTGACGGTAATTAATTTTCTAAGAGTTGTTCAAGTACACTGCCATTTTTAAATTTCTGACAATGAGGAGGGATGTCTCCCACAACACACGTAGGAATACTAAAGTAGTACTTGGACTATAAAGATTTTTACATTAGTACCAAACACGGCTCTTTCCTCTTCTCTACAAAGCTTTTTGGAAAGAACAATGGAATTACTCGCATGTAGTGACATTAAAATCAAATGCAAGTCACACTTTTACCAGACTATGAAATAGTCTAGAGGATAAGTTTTAATACTCTGCACTGATGTTCTTGTTATGTCTTCTAAATGGTAGCTCAGCCTCAAAATCAGCTGGCTTATGCTAGGAATTCAAAACCTTTACATTATTTTGTAATTAAATCTATCTTGGATAGATTCAACTCTTCTTACACTAGGTTTACATTAGCTTGCAGGCTTAGGTACATAAATAATTTAGCGGTTTAACAACACATGACAGATCAGCTGAGCTGTGGGAACTGTGCGCACAGCAGATGAGAAGCAAATCCTGTTAATTGAGATGGCAACTAAGCAAAATACCTTTTTTAGCTTGTATCATTTCTGTGTAAGATTGCACACACACTGTTGCTGTTTCCCAGTAGATATACAAGGTAGCATAGTAACTGGCTTCCTCTCTCTTGAGAAAGGTCTCGTGCAATCACTTCTGCTATGATTTTCTCTCTTGCACAGACCATGCCAGTTTAGATCTTTTCAGGTGTTGCAGAAGTAAATATGCTAACCTGACAATATCTATCTCCCTGAATCCAGTTGACACTAAATAAAAATGTTTTAATGAGAAACAGTTTACTAAAAAAGCTACAGAAAGTCAGGAGCTTTTAAACTTTGATGGACCGATCAATATATAACATGTAACAAGTCTAACTCTAAATTGAATTCACAAAAAACAAAGTTAATTACATATTTAACTTTCCCCTGAAAATACCTGTCACACTGTCTATCTTCTGTACTGTAGTTTCAAAAGCCTCTGATCCCTGAAAGTCTTTTTTTTTTTTTTTTTTTTTTTTTTTTTTTTTTTTCTTTTGGTCTCCTATTACAGCTTAGAAATGGCCTTCTAAAAGAAGTATGCATTGTCCTTATTAGCTTCCCCAGCTTCCAGGAGAACCACCTCTCCAGCTGGCTGCTTCCCATCCTCTTTGCTTTAGCTTACAAGTCCTTATCAGGAACTTGTCCCCAAACCAAAGCAGATTTTACTTACAAATATTTAAAAAGCTAATATAGTTGATACATCAAACAGCTATTTTAGTGCGTGCATTCATTTATATTCTTTTTATTTCTCAGATTTGAAAGCATCAGCTGTGTCTGATATGGTGTTTTATGAACCCTTCAAATTCTTATTCTGCTTATATATACAGGACACTACTGAATTGTTTCCATCACATTGAGGTGCTATAAAGAGTTCCCAGTATATTCTGTACCTATGTATTTTATACAGAGAAATAATGATGTATGTTTGTATGAAAACTATGATCAGCAAGAATTAATCTTCCTCAACATTTAATTTGGGTGGCTCCATTGTTCCCAAAGCCATGGCGTCTAGAGTGGGTGTGAGTCCTCTTCCACTGCCCACTGGGGTGGGTGGGATTTTACTCCTCTCTCCAGAGGGACTGGAGAGAGGAGTAAATACACTGCAGGGTTGAATGACCTAGAACTTGTGTTGGAAAAAGGACTCCAGCAAGCACAACAGGTGTTTGGATACTCTAAATTTGCCTTGCCCAAGGTGTGAGGGTTACCTACAAGTCAAAGGAAAGAGAAGCCTTATCTGCTGGCTAAGAAGTTGTTACCAGATGGCCATTTGGATTTTCTTTCCTGAAAAAAATCATAGTGGTGATCCCTCACCAAATTTTTGCCTTTCTGTAGATAGTATGAAGATTCTGTGTCTTCAGAAAAGAATGAGACAAGCATCTATACAACTCATATCTATTAAAAGAATTTCCATGTCATAACTTGTGAAAAAAAACAATAGCATTTTTTGTTGGGTAAATTGCAGGAAGAAATTGTTTGCTTGGGAATTATCCCTCTAGAAAAGCTAATTTATTTGTGTACAGAATTTTAAATACTTAAAAGTAATTAGGAAATATACTTCATAAACAATTTTAAAATAAAAAAAATACAATAATTATTGCTTTAAAACATTTTTTAAAATATGCACATTCTTAGGTTAACTGTTAAAGGAAGTTACTCTTCTAGCCTACCAATTTGGGGCTTTGAATAAAGACCCTACATTAATTAAATCTAGTTCAGTATCCTTGGGTTATCAGGTGTGACATTATAAAGTGAGTGGAAAGTGAATTTTAAATTATCAGTTTCTACAGTTCATTCTTTTGGTTTTTAATGAGCACCCAGAAAGCCCAATAGCTTTTTTTGCAAGGTGTTAACTGCTCTTTGCTCATTCCACATATCTCTGCTTGGGGAACTTCAGCAGCCACTGGAAGACTATGTCTGTAAGAAGAAAATCCCAATCAAACCAAGCTCTTGACTGTGATGGTGTGCTCCCACTGCCCCTCAAACTGACTTTTATGCCTCATAGCCCTGCTCAGGTGATAACCACCAGTGGTGGTTGTTAATGGATGTGTCTGTTTATGATGGCTGCATCTGGCTCCAAGTGGATTTGGGGCAGAAAGACAACACAATAGCTAAGGGTTAATTGAAGCAATGCATCCACCTAGCCACAACGCTGATCAGTGTCCTGCCCAAGCCAAATTTGGAAGAAACTAGTGCCTGTGGGCCGTATACAAATATGCATATGAGTCAATCATCTTATCCCCCATAAACAGTGAGCAGCCCAAGAGCCCTTTGAGCTCTCTGACACGACAGTGGGCTGCACACCAGGATCTCCCCTTGGGTAGGGATGTCTCTGAAGGTTACTCCTTGAGGCTGAGAGAATCCTTATTGCATCAGATACTTGTAAATGAATTGGAAATAAGCATGGAAATTTTGAAATCTTAGCTAAGCGATAGAAAGGCTTGATTGTACACATATAATTCCTTAGACATAAAGAGCTGACCAAGACTGGGACTAGGATTGGATCCAGCCACACCTAGACTCCTCTCTGAGAATGAGTTTAGAAAGCAAGGGGGTCTTTTCCGAAACCTTGTGACTCAATGGGAGGGTCTCCATGACAGTTTTGTCTGACTCTATACTCTGCGCACTAAATAATCAAGTGTACCTTGACATCAAATCTTGTTAAACTGCTGTGATATTTACTATCAAACTTTGTTAAATTGCTGGTTTATACTAATAAACATACTGCTACTTCTCTATTACGATTGAAGTGCATCACTCCATCCGCAACAAGGACAAAGCTACAGAGGGTACATGTCAATCTTGTTTAAGAACTGTATTCTTTTAACCAAGCATTAGACATTTTTTGTCATTTTTCCCAGCAACAGCAAACAGAATTATCTGGCTGATTATATCTAGAATCTACCTCTTTCCTCTACCAGCTGTATTAAGTCATCAAAACAGCATGCACAGGCATATGCACGTCTAATCACATTTATTTGCTCAATTATAGCTTTATTTTTTAACTTACACATTTTCTGGATATCTTAGGGATTTTCTGAAAAAAAATCTTTATTTTTTTGTCTGTACAAAGAGATAGAATGAGAGGCAACAGACCTAAGTTGGATTAGATACAAGGAAAAAAAAACGTTATAACACAAAGCGGGGGTCAAATATTAGAACAATTTGCCCAGAGCAGCTTTGGAGTCTCCTTGAAAATGTTCAAGACTCAAGTAGACCTGGCCCTGAGAAACCTGACTTAATTAGACTTGCTCTGAGCAGGCACTTGGACTAAACCCCTGGAGGTCTTTTCCAGCCTCAATTATTCTACAAATCTATGAAAGTAGTTGCCTATGTTTTCTATTAAAATTATGTACACTTTAAAAGATCTGAAACTGCAGAATAGGGCAAGAGAAAGAAGTATGACTGTAGCCTAGCAATGAGTTCAATCCCTGGAGAGATTTTGGCCCTTGCTCTTGCTCTCAATACTTACTGACTCATTTTATTCAGTTTCCAGTGAATGTAAAATACATAAACAAAAAAGAAAACCAGGATTCCTACTTTCATTCAAATCAGGAAGATAGACTCCAGCTCTAATAAGGCTTAAGACACTTGTGACACTTGAATTCTGCATTTGGCATCAGGAAAAGTAGATTTTAAGCAGAACAAAGTGATTTGACCACATCCATTTGAATCCTGGAAAAGTCTTTAGGTCATGAATACTAATTTCACAGATGTGTCTCATACAAAGTTACAGGCTATTTTCAAGTCCAAGTTGGATTCACGAAAAGCACCTTTCTCCAGCAATTTGTATGGTGTACTGGGTTTGCATGGCAAGGTTTAGGTAGCGGGAGGCATAGGGGTGGCTCCTGTGAGAAGCTGCCAGAAGCTTCCCCTATGTCCAACAGAGGTAATGCCACCAGCTCCAAGACAGACCAGCTGCTGGTCAAGGCCAAGCCAATCAGTAACGATGGTAACACCTCTGTGATAACATAAATAAGAAGAGGAAGAGAAAAAAAAAACCAAACGTGCATTTTGCAGACAGAGAGAGAGGAGTGAGAATATGTGAAAGAAACAACCCTGCAGACATCAAACTCAGGGAAGAAGGAGGAGGAGGAGGTGGTCCAGGTGCCGGAGCAGAGATTCCTCTGCAACCTGTCATGAGCACCATGGTGAGGCAGGCTGTCCCCCTGCAGCCCATGGAGGTCCATGGTGGAGCAGGTGTCTACCTGGAACCTGTGGATTACCCCATGCTGAAGCAGGTAGATGCTCGATGGAGGCTTTGACTCCATGGAGAACCTGTACCGGAGCAGGCTCCTGGCAGGACCTGTGGCCCCTGAGGAGTCCATGCTGGAGCACTGCTGTCACAACTTGTGACCCCGTGGGGGACCCACACTGGAGCACTCTGTTACTAAAGGACTGCACACCGTGGAAAGGACACACGCTCTCTACAGTTCTCTACAAACGCTGTAGCAGTTTGTAGAGAACTGTAGCCTGTGGGAGAGACTCACTTTGGAGAAGTTCGTGGAGGACTGCCTTCTGTGAGAGGGACACCACCCTGGAGCAGGGAAAGTGTGAGGAGTCCTCCCCCTGAGGGGGAAGGAGCAGCAGAAATGACATGTAATGAACTGACCACAACCCCCATTCCCCATCCCCCTGTCCCACTGGCGGGGATAAGGTAGAAAATAGGGAGTAAAGTTAAGCCTGGGAAGAAGGGAGGAGTGAGGAGGATGGTGTTTTAATATTTGCTTTTATTTCTCATTATCCTCCTATAATTTGATTGGTAATAAGTTAAATTCCTTTTCCCCAAGTCGAGTCTGTTTTGCCTGTGATGGTAATTGGTGAGTGATCTCTCTCTATCCTTATCTTGATCCACAAGCCTTTTGTTTTATTTTTCTCTCCCTTGCCCAGTTGAGGAGGAGGAGTGATAGAGCAACTTTGGTGGGCACCTGGCATCCAGCCAAAGTTAACCCCCCGAAGTATTGTTAAGGTATCTTCTGTTCAGTCTTCAAGCGACTGTGAATACTTAGTCCCCATGCAGTTTAGACTCAGATTTAAAATTGTGAACAAAAAAGGCACAGTGAGAAGAAACTTTCTGACTTAATAACCCTGACTGCGCAGAAAGCTGGATAAGACTAGGCTGCTCTCCTTTCAGTTCCCTCCTTTTCTCAACAGCTGTTTCATCCTATTTTTCTGCCTGTGGAAAAGCCTAGCTCCCAGCACTCTTCACTGCCAGCCACTGGCCCAGGTCCTGTCTCAGGGGCTCTCCTACCTCCTTCAGGAGCCAGGCAGTTGGATCCATCTGTGGTCTAGTCCCAATCTGCTTCAATCACTTTAAATATGCTAGATTGTGAAATCTTTGAACACTATCAAATTTCAGGATCCCTGGCTATGTTAGATATACTCAGTAGGCAGAACCTAGGAGAGCTAGCTTTTTTTTTCTTACCTACACAGCATTATCAGCAATTCTGTGTCCAACGTTCTATATTTTTTTAAGTTGCAATATATACGTAACTTACGTAACTTCACATTTTAGGTACCAAAATTACTTTCACTTCCCTTGTGACATCTTTCATTCATTTCTTAAATTAATTTTTAAAAAGCAGTAGTGAAAATAGTAGTCAAACCTATCATTGGCTTCTCAACACATTAACAAAAAAGAGCTTTATTATTCAAAAAGCACCATTGAGCACACAGTGTACAGTTTATTAACAACACAGCTAAAGGGTAATTTAAAACTGGAAATTAAAAATTATATAAAGACATCTAAAACCTCAGAAATTAAAAAAAACCATTCATAAATAAATTTCTGCTATGAGGTAAATAAAATAAGAAAGTTCTTTTTATATCCTGTTACTTACATTTTTAACTAAATGTATAGAACTCAACAGAAGAGCAAGACACTTGGTCTTTCAAAGCATATTTTGTCAAAATTAAAGAAAAAAAATAGTGGCTATGAAATTTATTTTGTAGTAAAAGAAAAAATAATAAACAAACATAGTTTGAAATGCCAACCTGATATTCTATATATTTCTGCTGAATATACTTTAAACCTTTGAATTTAGAAAGCAAGTAAATATGGCTGTGAATCATACTCTCATAACATGAGTTAACCCAATTATAGCTTGTAAAAAGACAGAAATAACCTCTTCACAGGAAACTGTGGGGATTTTTATCTATTCATTATTACTTTTGCCTAAAACCTAGAATAGAGTTTGGATGCTTTTTAAGTAAATAGACACATACAAATCGCGATGTATGAATATTCCCCTTTTAACTGAACATGTTAATTACTTTACCTCTAAAAATACAAATGCAAGTTTTGCATTTACACCCGATGATACAAATAGTTGTACACTGACTTTAAATATAGAATTTTGATAAGAAAGTAAGTATTCACTTTGTTGTTTTGTTGTTTTAGCCAAGGCCTCCAGCTATAATGTTTATACAGTCTGATTGATTATTTTTGTCCACAATAACATTTGCACTTATCTATAAAGGAATTCTCTTTAGTAACATTAATGTTTGGGCTGAAGAACATGTTCTTGTAAGAACCTAAGAAAGTTGTTTGACAGTAATGTTTAAATATAAAGAAAGTTCACATAAATACGAAGAAAAACACATAAACATGATCTGATGTTCTAGCTTGGTCAAACATGGATTTCTTTTGCTGTATTTCACACACAGGATATTACCCCCTCTTCAAACATTCCCATTTTACAAACCAGAAAAAAATCACAAAACCAGATAATTGCTCAGCAACCATTCCTGTGAATCGTGTTGTGCCCTATGCTGATCACCATGATGTCTAAACACTTTTTTGCTATTGCCTTCAATGGCATTAGGCTTATGCACCATGCCCATGTGCATAAATTGTCCTCTGTTGACTGGCTGCAGCTCAGAAAGGACTTCTGTTGCCAACAGCTAACAAGCTCTTCCTTTATGTCAAGTGCTACAGGCCCCTGTTTTTGAAGTGGAAGGATCAGAGTTCTTAGATCTGCAGATCTGTGGAGCTTGTTATGCTTTTTATTAAATTCAGCTAATTTCAGAACTGTAGAATGGTAAAGTTATTCTCTTTTTGCAGTGTCTCTTTTTTTTTTTTTTTTTTTTTTATCTTCGTAATTCTCTCGTAAGCAAAATGTGAAAACCATGGTGCATATTTTCCCACAATATTCTGTAGTCCCTGCCAAGCTGGTATTATCTATTGACTGGGGTTATTTGGACTGTTTCAAATTAGCGTAAAAACGTCTTACAACTGTGTCTGGTGGTTCCATTGTAAGCTGTTATAATACAAGTTAAAGCAAAATGCATTGGAAAAGCCTGAGATACAAATTGATACAGGGAAAACCAATACACAGATTTTCCTCCATAGGGAAGGCAATACATCTGCTATTGTATTGTAAGAAAAGATTAAATCAAAACAAGTGAAATCATACTGTCATTTGCAGAAAAATAAAAAGCAATGTTGAATAAAAATCTTGCGAGATATGTTCTAAAATACCAGTGGCCAAGACAAAATGTCAAATAGCATAAAAATACACAGACTATAGTTTTATCGCTTTATATTACTTTGTAATATTCATTAAAAAATAAAGGATGACATTACATTTTTACATCAGGTATCTTTTCCAAAAGCATATATATATAAATATCTTTCCGATACCGTTATTTTGAGAGGTGATTTCAAAATATATCTGCACCATTTCATAACTGCAAACAGAAACTTCCTAAATAAGGTACATGTTCTCTGTTTACGGGCTTGAAGTTCTCATAATTATGAAATATTTTAAATAGTGTTATTGACAGTGAAGACAACTGCTTGATAATTCAAACAGGACACTGCACTCTGAATGTCACATCAGGTTATCAACGTTTTTCTGGCAGCTGAGATATTCCCTGACTTTATATGTAACGTCATTATGAGGTATTGCCTTATCACTATCTACAGTGCGTACTGTCTACAAATAGCAGTCTAAAGATGAGAAAGATTACTTTGATTTAAAGGCAATGGATATACAGAACGATCAGATATTTTGTATTTCTGCACTGTAATAACCAATTATGGTGCACAGTGGTTTTGCATGTCAAGATTTGGATAGAAGCTGCTTTGAATTCTACATGAGAGATCAAACACACGAGTGAAGCCCAAGCTAAGGACAGGTGTGAGTGCATGCTTCCCTTCAGTAGCAAGGGAAATGCTGTTGTCTCTCTGAACTGCATGCAACACAACATGGAGGTGTGCCTTTGCTGGTTTTGGGAGCCCCACTGTACCTCCCGTGAGATGGCTGTAGCTAGTTACAAAATAAGGGAAAGGTTCATGACTCTTCACGTGCACTAATAGGCATGCATGAAGGGCAAACTTTCCAGTCTTAAATCTTTTAAGTAGATTTTGAAAATTCACATTTATGAAGTCATGTATATTTAAAGAAAGATAGGAAGGATCATAGGTCATTTAAAACAGATATTAAACTCATCCATTTCTGTAACCATAAACTAAGTATCATACACTGTGTAACTGTTCTTTGGGCCAAAAGGTCTTTTCTTCAGGATTTCTTTGAAATGGGTGAACCCACCTAAGACACAGTGGACTTACCGTATCAGGTAGAATACATTTTCAAGATAGAAAACACTTTGCTGCAGTACCCCTAATTTTAGCTCTTCATGCTTTCTACCTAAGAAGCTAAGAATCAATCCTCTAATGAAAGGAATGTATAAAGTAGACAGAAAAGGATGGAAATGAAAAAAAAACAACAAAAAACCATACAGAGAAAAGAAAAAACTTTCATTAAAGAATTAGCATTATTTTTTTTTAAAATAGAAAAGTCAAACTATCAACACATCACCAGCTTTTATCAGGGCAGTATTGTAATACCTTACACAGTTATACAAACTATATTTCAGGTTTTAGTTTCTTATTTACTTGAAAGCAACAGCAACAGGCTTGAGCTGCAAACACATATGAAAAAAATGTTTTCCAGAGCTGTAGGTGTTACTGATGCTGGTTTATAATACTATCTTCAATAACACCAAATGATGACAGGCAAAACTGAGTTGCTAATTTGTGAACTTCAATCTTACATTATTTTTGCTCACAAAAATTAATCTAATTCAACACTTTAAAAAAAAAGTTACTTGTGAATGAAACAGTTATTGCTGTTGGTATTAGACTATTAGAATTCATTTTCTTATGATAGAGAAACAAAAGAAATTGCCCATGTTTTGGTTACTTCAAATTTAAATTTCATTATCTGTTAACCACTGGCATCTAGAAGAGAGACACTATCTATGCCTACAAAGCTGAAAGATACAAATTTTAACCTTAAAAAAGATGCTGAATCGAGGTTTCCCACGTTCTAGGTAAATGCCAGGATCACTGAAATATAACAAAAATGTAAACCAGTATCGCCTCTGTCTTACTGGCTATTTCTTAAAATAAAATAATGAGACTTTCTTTGTTCTTTCAAGGAATATGTACAGCTGCTTGTCCCCAGTAAGATGGCACAGGTTCCAGATTCCTGCATGACAGAAGTCATTAAATGTT
The DNA here is from genome assembly GCF_000700745.2 of Antrostomus carolinensis. Lineage (NCBI taxonomy): Eukaryota > Metazoa > Chordata > Aves > Caprimulgiformes > Caprimulgidae > Antrostomus > Antrostomus carolinensis. The sequence goes on along the minus strand of NW_010330954.1, from coordinate 32,735 downwards.
TCTCAGGTTTAAGAATTCAAACACACGCCCCTGCTGAGCATTTCCTGACTTTGTATGTCTCCTTGCACAGTGTGCAGGTATTCTGGTACATTACTTTGAACAGGCTGCAGAAACTAGTCAGGGACTCAAAAGGACTTATTCTAGGTTCTGTGATTTGTTTTAGGAGACACACTGTCTGCAAGCTGGACAGTGTAGAAATATGAAAGTATGGAAGTTCATTCCAGCCCCACACTCTGTTATTAAGTTTTTTTCGTGCCTGCCTGTTAATCGAAACTGTATTTTATTGGAGTGTAGAAATATGAAAGTATGGAAGTTCATTCCAGCCCCCCACTCGAAGTTTTTTTCGTGCCTGCCTGTTAATCAAAACTGTATTTTATTGCAAAACATGTATACAGTTCACATGACTGCTAATTGGAATAATAAAAAAAACATGTATTTTTAGTACAGTTTCAAAGGTTATGATAATGCTGAAACAATGTATTAAACCTGAAACTATATATTCAGTAAACCACTACACAGTTTAATCCTAAAAGATAACACACCAGTTAAAAACCTAGTTTAAATATAAGACATAAAATTGTGCTCTGCTAACATGTGCAGTGAGACTTTGGGAAAAACATCCACCAAACCTGTGCAATTATGTTGTAAACATTAGGTATGGAAAGCCAAATAATACATTTCCCAGAAATTACTGCAACTTAAATTCCAAGAGGAAAACATTTTGTCATGTTAACATCACACAGATAGCATTTATTTTGTATTCAAAACATTTATTTGTTTAAAAGCTTGTTATTTCTTCAGTTTACAAGCACTACTTGGGTAATTCATAAAGATAATGATGGATGGCTGATTGAAACATAATGAAACAGGCAGAAACTAACTGGGAGGAAGCAAACAAAATTTGTGATCAGAACATTACTCTTCAAAAAGATAATACAGTAGGAGTTAGACATAAGGATTTAGAGCTCCACAACTTTCTTGGTGGAGACAACTGCCATTAGAGAGGACTACTCACGGTAAGAAGAAAGGTAAAGAAAACTATATGAGCTTTCAACATGTTTTCAAAATATTTAGAAAGGTTAGACAAGCCAAGATATCAGAGACAAACTGCCAATCTACAAGATAAGCTAACTCTGAGGTAGAAGTGTGAAAACATACCTATTTTTACTTCCATTTACTAGTTCATGGCAATATATGGTAAAAGCAAGTTTGTTATCAATTCTAAGATAACGAGACTGCAATAGACATTGAACATTTTGAGGATCAGACAATACTGATAATAGTTATTGATCCTAATTCTCACATAGGAAAGAGCTTCAGTTTCCTTATAATAAGTAAATGGACAAATGGAGGAGGGTTTTGTGAAGAAGAGTTGTACAATTCTAGGTTTAATTTAAAACTTGACATTCCCTAGCTTTTGTTCATTGCCCCATCACAGCTGTGGAAACTTTTATCCAACTATAAGCATACACCTTTTACAGATATTCCACAGTAATGATATAAAAAATGTATTTGTCAACTAGTATCATAACTTTTTTTTCTTCATTTACACTCAGTTCTTAAGCTTCAAGTATAACTGTACTTATTCCAAGACTAATATAATTTCACAGTATTAAGTTGAGACAATCTAAATGAAAAACACTCAAACCAGAACCACTAAAAAACTAGCAGAATACATGGTTAAGCATTATCAAAGACAAAAACTCTTAAATGAACACTTGGAATGACAATTCTGTCAAATGCTAAAACTAGTAGATACAATCTATGTGAACTATGCCAACAGAAGAGTGCAAAGAATGGTAGCAGTATTGTATTAATTGCAATTTATGCAAAGAGAGGGTAACACTCTAAATAGCTATTTTTTGCTGATATTACGATTTTTGAAGTCTACTCCTTTTTTACTTTGCAAATTTTATTTTTATTACTTATTACATCAAAGCTGCTTACATGGAATCTGCTTTGCCCCTTTAAGCTTTTGAGGTTCACCTCTTAGTCGATAGCTCCCAAGCTGCTTGTTGCAGTCACATGAATACAGGTTATACTAATACTACTGAGGTTACACTGAGCCAAAGCCCATAGCAGCATCCATTTCAGACTACCATCATTTAAGAATTTCTCATCTCAAGCACATTGTAGGTCTAAGTCATTTACAGTCTTTAAAGAAGACCTGTAACTCTTTCATTCCGTTTGGAAAGGAGGATGATACCACAGAACTTCAGAAACTGGAAAAATAATTTGTCATTATCCGTAATTGAGTGTGACCACTGTCATCTAGGTGCACATGAATTTTTTCTGTTAAAAGAGACACACTTCTGAGGCAGGACAGAGATAAGACAGCTCTCCAATCTATATGAATATTTAATTATAGAACATTATGTCAGATATTTCATAACTGAACTGAATCATCTGACTATCTGAAATACAGCCTCTTTCACCTTTCTACAAAGCTCAAAATTCTACTGTCGTTCAAGCTTCTTTCTCCTACAAGATCACCTTTCTGAGATTGCTGAGAACATTCACATTTATCTGTCACACAGTACATCTAATATATGTTATTTTCCTGAAACTCAGTGCTCTTGCATTACATCTAAGGCAGGGCTGTGCTAGTCAAAGTAAAGTTTAGACTTTAGTTGTAAAAAAATACAAATACAAATATAGGAAATACATTCCAATCTTCAAGTAAAAATAGAGGGCTTGAGGTAAATAAAATGTACTACAGAAAAGAATATTAAAACTCATAAAGACTGCAGTTTTCAAAATGTTTTGCAAAGCTTATCACATGTCATTTATTCTACTAAAATTGTAGTCCCTTGGCTGACAGCAATATTTCTTACACTTTTAAATTCCAAAATACTGACTCATGAGAAAAAGGGGAGATGCGTAAAACTCTTTGTCTCTCTCTTCCCTTCTTCACTCCCAATTCGTTGCTGTTGCTGCATGTGAACTTTTTGCTTTTGTTGTTCTGAATTGTTTCTCATCTAGATGTCCCTTAAAATCCACAGGAAATAACATAGAAAGTTCAGAGGATGTAAAAATTTAGTAGTCAAGGAATCCCACTTTTTGGAAATCTCTTGGTTATAGAGAGGAATGATAAGGAAAAAAAGAAAGAAAAGAAAAAAAACAGGTAGATAGTATTGGAGTGCATTCTAGCACTTAAATTCTATTTTGCATGGATATCTGTGGGAAAGTGTCTTAGGAATGAGGCAGTCATTAATCTGATTTATATCTTCTAAGAAGGGCCATATAACTCCTCATTTGGCCTATACATTAGCAGCTAGTAAGTAACAAAACAAATCATAGGATACTAGTTTAGCTTTGCCTAAAATGGGTAATTTCTTAGGCTGCAATTTTTCCATAAATAATTATTTATATCTCACTATCCAGTAGGCTGACACCTGGGGCTGGCAACACCTGGCAGTACTCTTAATGAGTTCACCAGTGTTTCCTCTGAAACTGCTGACTTTACAATGTTACATTTTGTAGGGGGGAGAGGGGAGGGGAAGTACAAACCTGAATGCAATGAATTAAAAGGTCAATGAAATTAATGTTACTTTTTGTGCTAATATAGTTAGACTGTAAATGGTAAAGAGAGAGTAAGACAAAACAGCTTATACAAAAATTTTCACTAACATAAATTTACAGGAATATTTATTTAAGAACATTTTATATCAGTTACATAAGAGGTACTTTCCACTCCAAAACTTTCTAAACAGTTAATAAATCACAGACAAATTAATTTAAACAAGAAACTAGAAATCTCATGCAAAACAAAATGAAGACCAAAACACAAAATTTGAGTTTTATGATTACAGTTTTGATGCTTAATGTCAACTTCAAATTTGCTGAAGTTTACTATGAATATTTCCTGTAAACCAAAGTTGACAAATACAAAATAGAATTAGGTTTTTTTAAAATATATATTACACTCTAAAGATATCAAGAGCCTTGTTTGACACTGAAATTTTAAATAAAATGGGAATTCATAATCAAAGATATCAAAGTAATTTTAAAACTATAACTTCAAAGCACCTTTTTGCCTTACAGAATGGAATATTCATTTGAAGTAACTAAAAATTGGATATCTCTTTATTCTTCCTCATCCTAAGAAAATCTTTGGTAGCTTAAAATGTTCTATATACCCACAATTATATTTTTACACATTGTTCCCCAATGCAGGACTCCCAAAATGCAATCCCACTCAACTGCACAGCTATTGTGCTAATGTCTGAAACGTATTAGAGAATACAGAATAAATTCTGTATTCATTACTGAAGAATCTTATAAAAATGTGTACACTGTCATTTAGCACTTAAGTAAATTATTTTAAAGACAAGATCAAGTTTTTCACCAATTAAATAAAAGGAATTTACTGTGATTGACAGGATTAGGAATTTACTATAATAAGTTTTATTTTTCTACCATCACACTCTTCTCAGTCTTATATCTCTAAGGAGAGAGAAATACACTGTTAAATCATTACAGCTAGTAATGGCTTTAGTTATATTGCACATCTCATACTAAAGGCATACTTACAGTACTTTATAAAGGTAGTGAAATAAAAGGCATAGCATCATGTAAACCGTAAAATATGCAAAACTAAAGAAAAAATGAGATATCATTAAGTTTATGGTAGAACCATCCACAAGTTAATAGTAAAAATGAATACGCAATTATTTCACTGTTCTAAACACTACGATTATCGTCTCCCTTTAATCTCCTTTGGCATGTAAACTCCATATAAAATTCAAGTACACTAATATCAGTAGTTTTTTCATTAGATTCTTCAGATTTTGATCAGTCGCTGTATTTGAAATGGCTTCATTAAAGTAAATGAATGATGGAGACAGTACACCATTCAGTCAGATTTTCCTGAGATATCCTGGAATAATCTATGGGGTACATACACAGGTACTGTGCCACTATATCTGAAGAAATTTTTTAAAAAGTTACAGATCCTATCAAGTGTCATAGATATCTAAGCTTATTCAGTAAATGCAAATAATAAATAATAAAAGCCTTTACAAATGTAAAAAATACATGACAAATAGGCAAATTGTTGCTATTCAAGAGAAAGAATTAGGATAGTCAGGAAATCAACCATACAGACTTTAAATATCAATAGCTGAATATGAATGATTAGCAAGAGAAAGAACTCTAACTTAGTGTGCTTCATTTCACAAGACAGCCATGGGAGAGGCAAGTTTCATCTTATTAAAAGAGAACTGGTTAGACCCCATTAATCATTAAAAAGTATAGATGAAGTTAAAAAATATAAGTAAGAAATACTTTTAATAGATAAAAATTCCTAATGAATTTTTTACTTTGTAACTTGGAAAGTAAAAGTGGTGCCAAAATATGTCCCAGAAAATTAAAAATCTAAACATTTAGATAAATTAATTCTAGGAATGAATGAAAACAGACAAGCATTGAATAATGAGCAAGATCTTTGACAGAGGTTTGGACATAAGACCTAACTGTGAGGGTTACAGCCCCTTGTTTATTTGACATACTGACTCTGAATTATGTGTCAGGCATTAGAATACCATCTAATTGCCTTCATTTTTATTTAAATAACTATAACAGCCCACCATGTTGCAAAACCACAAAATAAATGCAGATTACTTTTAATTAAATATAACAACACAAAAATATTTTGGTCTCAGAAGATAAAATAAAAATAAAAAACAGCTAAATAATTCCAATACCTGAGGCCATTGGTTGCTCTCATACTGTCCTGAACAGTGCTCTGTTTTGTGTGTTCAGTTGCAAAGTTTGCATGCACATTTCAAATGCATGTTTTGGATACTTCACTGCTAAAAGAAAACCAATTATAAACCTTGCTTGGTACAAAGAAACTGAAAAACAAGTTTTATCAGTTTTGCTCGGATTTAGGTATTGCATGTATCAGAAATAGGGAGTAAAACTGTCAAAAGGTAAGTATTTGCATGTATACTATCAGAAGAGAAATGAGACAAAACTCCATTTAATATAGAACGCATCTACTGCATAGTAAAAGACCATCACTCACGTACAATGTTATAGTTTTCTCTATTCACATATTTCTATGAAATTTGCTACAATTGGTTTTAGTAGGAAAGGATTTACCCCAGTTCCACAGGGGTTGAAGAAAACAAGTACAGACATCCACAACAGAATGTATCTACCTCTCGGGAATGACAGGGAGAGAAATAGGTATTGCAATAGTTACGTCTTGGTTAACAAAAGTTCCCTAAATGCTAGGGAACTCTTGAAAGCTAGCAGACACACACATGAGAAAATACTTGGAAAATAACACAGAGAGTCCTATTAAACTTTAGGTGTTATAAATCAAGCTGCTCCTTTTCACCTGGTGGTGTAAACTGAGAAGGAGAAAAAAGAGACATAATACTGGAGGTCTTAAGCTAGATCTAATGATTTAGTTAATTCATGTTCAAGTTAATCTGTCCCCAGTTTAGGGAAGGTTTTGTCTGGATCACATCAGATTCTATTTGTGACTTGCAGCAGGAGAGGAGTTGGTCTTCACTTTTGCTTCAAGTCCTAATGGTTTAATTATTGCCACTGTTCATTTTGATTCAATATCCTCAGGACTCTTCCTCTGAAATACTTTGAAATATTTATCTACTTACTCTAAGAACATTCTTTTCAAATAAGATATGAATTTGTAGACAAAAGAAGGGGAAAAATAATTTAAAAACTACATTTTGTAAAGTAAGTCATCCTAGTATATGATGCAACAATCTTCCTTTTATGGATGTGTTGTAATTAACTCTCATCAAACTTCAGATGTCTGTGCAGTTCCATTTTGAAGGGGAAAAGAGAAGAGAGTGGGGAAAGCTCAACAGCCACATAAACAAAAACAAATATAATACAATAAGAAGTGTTTGGTAGAGCTCTAATTATACCTGCCTTATTCCACCCCTCCCCCCAATTACTAGTTATATCTGTAAGTCAGTAATTTATAGTATCTGTATATTTTGCATCAATTAGTGAGGTTATGTTATACATAATGGGAGAAATTTGCCCATAGCCCGAAAAGCCTGTGTCACAAGAAAAATGAGTACAGCACAATGCCAGAAGGAAATGCTGCTCTAACATAGTGTGGTTATAAAATATAACCCTTACACACTGATTTAGTCAACACTTGAAAATACAAATGTATTTTTAAATTTTGGTATTTGTGGTAACCTTAATCTCAGTCAAATTCTGTCTTTGGTTTGATATTAAAGATCTGGGAAAAGTGATTGATCTTATACAGCCATCTCAATATTGTTTGTATACACGGCAGTCACTTTGTTGTTCTCAAAATGTGTTTCTATGTTGATAGTTTTAAGGTGAAGCAATACTTCAGAGATTGTACCCGCATCTTGAACGATTGTATATTTAGGGTTTTTTTCCAAGGGCTTTCTTCGAGAAATAAAAGCAGGAACACTTGGAGAATTCACACTCTTTTTGCACAGAGTAAATAATTTAAATTATAGATGCTCTCTACGGAAAACAGAATATATTTAGACCTAAGGCATTAGAGCTCCTTTAGATTTATATCCTCAATAGGAGATACTTTGAAATTTTCCAGCAGGACTTACTGCAATGTCTACTATTATATTACTGTTTCCTGCCAATGACGACGCAGATTATTCAGTCTGCCCAGGATGAAATACTGGATGTAAACTAATTTCCCCAGGAAGATGCTAAGATGTGGCTAGCTTACAACTCTCTCTGCTTCTCATTCACTCTGAAAGTTACTTTTTCTCTTACCTTGACATAGTTCACTTTTACCATTTACTAAATACCTTCTGTCTTACTTAACAGCTATCTTTTATTAGGAAAGGGAAGTGAGCATTTCCTCATCTTTACAAGCTCATCCATACTGCCACACCAAAATGTCACACTTAAGTCCTAGTTATACATGTCCATAAGGACCACCTGCCGGCACGTTCCCAGTCTCCTAAACATGCATATTGCCCCATTTGCAGAAAAGAGCCTTGTGCATGCCTGGATCGCATACACCATATATCATCTATCTATATCTGTATCTATATCTGTATATTGCCCCATTTGCAGAAAAGAGCCTTGTGCATGCCTGGATCGCATACACCATATATCATCTATCTATATCTGTATCTATATCTATATCTATATCTATATCTATATCTATCTATATCCTGGTGTCCACCAGACAGAACATGGAAGATGTCCACAACAGGCTATTTGGGATCAAGTGCAACTGCTTTGGTGGTAACCCTGAATGAAGCACACACGTGGCATGTTTCTCTAAGTTAGTAATATGTGGGAGGGGATTGTACTATTTTAACTTCCATGGGTGGAAAGATAGCTCTAGAAATGTTAGTACAATATCCATAAACAATAGTTAAATATTAGAGAACAAGTAAAGCGTAATTCCTGTATTTGTATTACATGATGCCAAAAGGGAAATTGTAGATTTTGAAAACACACAGTATATTAACAACAGTTTTCTACATATACTAACCTTGACTTTGTATGGCTGCCATGACTGTCATTGATTTGAGCCTTAAGAGTGCAGGAGATTGAATTACGTGCTGTGATATTAGTCAGTGATATATTTAGCTTCCTTCTCATTCATGCTCTTTCCACAGACAAACAGTTGTATTTTCTAACGATAGGATTAAACAACTGTAACATTTTGTAAAACCAATTTTTTCTCCAAGTTTAATAAGAACTGGTAACTACAATTATTTTCCTTTCAGTCAGCTATAGCTGTGATTCTGTTCTTTAATCTGTGAATTTCTATAATATGCATCTTTATCTATACTGAAGGTAATAAAGATCTAAACTTACAACTTCCTGTATGCAGTCTTATGAATGTACTTTCATGGAGTTTTTACATTTTTTTTTAATATTCTGTGATACAGAAAATATTTTAGCAAAAGAAATTAATGTCAGTCCAGTGCAAGTTAGTAACTGTTAATAAAGTTTTTAAAATAAACTATATTGGATTTCCTTGTGTGATACATATCCAAACCACTCCTTTCCTCTGCCTCCCTAATTCAAGACATTGTCAAGAGATTTTAAGTATTTTGATAATATGTATCAAGAGCAACAGATAGCTAGACAGAGGAAAAGGATAATAGCACGGAGGTATTCTCAGAAGAGAAGAAACTTCTTTACAGTGAGGGTGACGGAGCAATGGAACAGGCTGCCCAGGGAGGTTGTAGAGTCTCCTTCTCTGGAGACATTCAAAACCCGCCTGGACACCTTCCTGTGTGATCTCATTTAGATTCCTGCTCCGGCAGGGGGATTGGACTAGATGATCTTTCGAGGTCCCTTCCAATCTCTCACATTCTGTGATTCTGTGATTCTGTATAAGCTGCAACATTACTTTTGAACTCACAAACTATTATTTTTTTGTTTAGTGCTGTATTACAATTTTGATCTGATTTGGCCTGAATTTAACACCTTCCTTTTTCTTTACTGCTTCATAGATCAGTAAGAAAACTTTTATGAGCTCCTTTCAAGATCTGTTACCATCCTTCCAGTAAAGGTATCATGAAATTTTTTATTCAGTCATGGTTATATTTATTTTTTTTAAATGAATATAGAATTACATTAATAGCTTCACTTCAGGAAGTCAGAATGTCAAATTACATTTCAGATTAAGGTAATTTTAAAGGCCAATGGTAAAAGAATCACATAATGGCATCAAATTCTTTATGTTATCTGAAGTCAAAAGAACTATGGCTGTCTCCCTCATGAAGTTATTTTTTGATGGGTTTATTACAGCATCCACTAATCTCAACAGAAGAAACAAAAGCCTAGATTACTGAGGAAAATATCAAATATGAAATCCAAAGGGTGAAAAATAGCTTTCAAATAAAAGGTTTGAGTAAAAAGGCAGTACAATAGCAAAACCTGCCCCCACATTTTTGTATTACTTTGGGGAGGAAGAGAAAGCAACTGTTCAGAGAAAAATATGAGTTCTATTTAATCTGACCATTCATAAAGTATGGAGCTTTCTTCACATAAAAGGAGCTTGCTAAAAAGAGGAGTCAAAGCTGCAGAAATAAAAATAAGAATAAAAAAATACAGTGTAGAAAGTTAATCACTGCTAATGGTTTACTTAGAATTACTCTGTATCTTTATAGCATTCTAATATATCTCAGACCACGGTGGAATTTCAGTCTGTGTAATAGCCTGTGGTCAAGGAGAGCTTTTATCATTTATAGACTCTTGCTAAACTATAGCCTTTCCTGTTGCATCCTGACCTGCAGATTGAGTGCTCTGCCTTTATCACTCTGAGATTGGATTACTCACTGAACCCTGCACAGGGCTGCCTACAAAGCTCTTCTGCTGCCAATGTGCAGAGGCAGGATTTATTGTGTTTATACAATGAAAAAAACACCTGCCTACCACCCTTGAACTGATAAGAAGGAGTTAAATACTAATTTAATTAGCTCTTCATTCGGGATGGTACAGCAGACCTGGAAATATCAATCTTTCAGCATCTTTTAGTATTGTCTAGTATCTTGAAGTTGATTAAAACATTAATTCTCATCTAACTTCAGAAATAAATACAGTAAACAATATTCCTACTTTTGGTTTGGAATGTCCCACTGATTTGTAATCTTTTCTAATTTGATAGATAATCCAGTTTTAAAAGGAAAGGAGTATTAGTGAATTTGATTTTACATTTATGTGAGACTGTTTCTTTTTTTAAAAAGAAACACTTATCTAGAACTGAAATCAGTGGATTCCTAGCAACAGTTTCAAGAGGCTCATGGCAAACACATACACATGGCTTGATCACTAAACCCACATTTTATCTAACAACTACAGCAAGTCTGAAAATTAAAAATGAATTTAAATGAAAAACATTAAAAATAAAGCTCTGCAATTATATCAAAGTAAATACTGTAACAGTAAAATGAACGTCCAAATTAATTACTGCTGTGGTGAACTGAATGCCAGGTGCCCACCAAAGTCCACTCTATCACTCCCCTCCTCACCTGAACAGGGGAGAGAAAATATAACAAAAGGCTCGTGGGTAGAGATAAGGACAGAGAGAGATCACTCACCAATTACTGTAATGGGCAAAACAGAATCAGCTTGGGGAAATTAGTTTAATTTGTTGTCAATCAAATCAGAGTAGGATAATTAGATATAAGAACAATTCTTAAAACAACTTCCCCCCACTCCTCCCTTCTTCCTGGGTTTTGCTTCACTCCTGATTGTTTCTACCTCCTCCCCACCAGCAGTGCAGGGGGGCGGGGAATGGGGTTTGAGGTCAGATCATCACATTGCTTCTGCTGCTCCTTCCTCCTCAGAGGGAGGGGTCCTTACACTGTTTCCCTGATCCAGCATGGGGTCCCTCCCACGGGAGACAGTTCTCTGTGAATTTCTCCTACGTGTGTCTTTCCCATGGGCCACAGTTCACAAACTGCTCTAGCATGGGTCCTTTCCATGATGTGAAGTCCTTCAGGAACGGAATGCTCCAGCATGGGTCCCTCAGGGGGTCACAAGTCCTGCCAGCAAACCTGCTCCAGCGTGAGCTCCTTTCTTCATGGGGCCACAGGTCCTACAAGGAGGCTGCTCCAGCACAGGTTTCCCATGGGGTCGCAACTTCCTTTGGGAATCCACCTGCTCCACCTGAGTTTTGCACGGCCTCCAGGTGGACATCTGCTCTACCATGGACCTCCATGGGCTGCAGGGGGACAGCCTGCCTCACCATGGTCTGCACCGTGGGCTATAGGGGAATCTCTGCTCTGACACCTGGAACACCGCTTCCCCCTCCTTTTGTGCCCACCTTGGTGTCTGCAGAGTTGTTTCTCTCACATCTTCCCACTCCTCTCTCTGGATGTGATTGCACAGCTTTTTTTTCCTTTTCTTATATATTTTATCACAGAGCCATTACCACCTTTGCTGAGATTGGCTTGGCCTTGGCCAGTGGCAGGTCCATCTTGGAGCTGGCTGGCACTGTCTCTGTCAGACATATGGGAAACTTCTAGCAACTTTAATTATATAATTGCCAGCCTGTAGCATTGCTGCTCTGTAGCAATTCTTAAAATGCAGTCTGTAACGCATCTTCTGGTTACTTGGACCTGCAAATTATGCCCGCTGTTGGGCTGATCAGGGCTATTGGTACATTAATATTAAGTCACACAATGGAAAAATTGGAACTGAGACACTGAGTGGAGCAGCTCCATTCTTCTCTAATTGTGGAGTGATTATTGAACACCAGCCATTACCACACCAAAATTAATTAAGAAATAAAAACAATAAAAGTAATGAGTAGAACAAGGGAACAGCTTTTAGTTCCAAAAGGTCAAAACTCCCTAGACATCTGGATGAAATTCAAACTATGCCTCAGTTTTCAATTGCATGCAATGTGTGCCTATCAGGAAAGACATGCTTTAGAAAGTGTATTTTTTTACAAGTTATTCTGATGCACTTTATAGCTTTAAGTAATTTGATTAGTTTAAAGACAGAGTAAAACATTAAAACCAAAGCATGAAGTTCTGAGAACTACTGTATTCTACACAATCAAGAAAGGAAAAATGTGGTTTTCATGAGGACATACAGAAAATAAAATGGAAAAATACTCATAACTTTATGACAGATCTGCTCTGAAAAACAACTTTGCAACTTTGGATATAAAATGTAGGTGGTAAATAGTCTGCAAATATGGACAAAAAAAAATAACAGCCTGACTCATTCATATTAATTTCTCATCAGAGCAAAGGATAAGGTCACAATAAAAGGTGATTATACTATCAGCCTTAAAGCTAATGACATAGTTATTGTTTTTTTATCCGATACTAGTGTATGAGCTATTATGGTACCAGAAACAACATTAGAGCCTCTAAACAAAAGCGACAGATATTAAAAGGCAAACAATTAAGACTATGACCTTATTTCATCTGAAGACATACAATAACTAGATAACAGAATTGGAAAAGATAAGATTTGTAATGGTATCATGAAAATGGGTACCCATTATTGGTTTAAAAGTCTGTCCAGCCATAGGTTTAATCCAAAGAACACAGTTGTTGAAGAGGAAGGGAATTAATCCAAGTGAAGAAGAGCTTTAGAACACTTACCATGGAAAATGCAAAAACATACAACCATCTTAGTTTTCATGTCCTTTAGAAAAGCTGAGTTTTTTCAGGTTTTTAATTAAGAAAAAAATCTCTTGGACTTTGCATGACAGTGCAACTGGGCTTGCTGCTCAGGAAAAGCTGACAGCCTTACAACCGGGAAGATATGGTTATGTAGGCTGTTTGAAAAGTTTTTTCTTTGTAGTCACATGCTTTTCAGGATTCTCAACAGCATCCTTAGCAAGATACGCACGGCTTATGCACAGTGAGTATTAATTGTGTCACGGTTTTCACATTTGTCATGTTTTTGGCTCCTGAGTTTTTCACTGGAAACCACTTTCTTGATTACTTCTTTAGATAAAGTTTTGATCTGGAGGAAAAGAGTAAGCCAACAATCACAGTGACCAGAGGCTTTGGACAGTTTTGTGAAAAAAAGCTGTCAGAACAAAATTAAGCTAACAAAACCATTAATTGCATTCTCTAAAATTTAAAGATATTTAAAGCGCAAAGTGTATTTCCAGGATACTCTAGAAGGAGACATTGCTGACTGACAAATAAATAAGGACAGGTGAGGAAATGAAATATCCAGCCAGAGGATGGTGAAATACCCAGAAATAAAACCCCATGTCTAAACTCCTTTATTGAACAGCAAGCCCAGGGGCACTGTTGTATAAAGTCCAAGAGACTTCATTCTTAATAAAAATCTTGAGAAAGACAGATAATTAATTAAACAGAGATGCTTCCAGGCAATGAGAAGAGAACAATCTTTTAAGCAGATGTCTTCAAAAATGGTACTAGCAAGGTAGCCTTAAATTATAGCACAGAATATGAAGTTAAGTGCCTGCATGAGAAGTGCAGGGGCAGACAGTCGGGGCAGTGACCCATTTGTCAGTGGTCTAAGCCCATGAGTCAAAGCCTAGAATGTCAAATTTACGAGGTTACTCTGGCCTTTGTTCACAAATACAAACATTTCATATCTTTATTTATGAGAGGCATAAACTACTTCTTTCCATTGCCCCAGAGTGCCTGACAGCCTTCCTAGTCTTTTGAGAGAAAAGGGAATTATTTTTCTGTTACAACTGTATCCTGGAAAAGAAATGAAGTGTAAGTTTTCTATCACTTAGACTGTGATTAATTTGCTTACAGCAGATTTTGTGTTGCATTTAATTTGCTTAGGGCTAGTTTCTGGCACTGTCAATTATACTGAATCATACAGAAATACTCTGTTAGAGAAATCAGACGATCTGTTAGAGCCCCTGCAAGTTACGACATCAGCATGCATAAAATGGCCTTATATTCCTTCTGCTTCTCTCAGGAGAGACAATTTCATAACGTAAAAGAGCAGAACAACTTAAAGCTAAGATAAGTTTCCTTCCTCACTGATTGGAGGCTTTGCTATCTGTACTCACTATCTTACTAAGAGCCGCAAAAAGTCATACTGCAAGGTAAAGTAAATGCAGATGCTGCAAAACTAGGAACAATGTGTGATCAGTGACTTCTTGTGCATTATGGTATTAATGGCCTCGAATCTTGGATCCTGATGACCCGTTATCTTGTTCAGACATGACACAAGTTTCAAAAGTTCAGAGACTTTGATGGCTTTCAAGAGGCTGTTTACATCATCCAAACATCTCCAGGCTGCAGCTCCATTGCCGCAGAATACACAGGAAGGTTGTTAAAGGTTGTACGGTGATAAGCATACGATCTTTGTAGTGCCCAGATATTCTCTTGAGTAGGAGAAATCCACAGTTGTGTCACTAGAGAATATTTACAGTCTCTTTCCATTCTTTAGCCTGTAGTTGTACAATAACTGGCTTAAATGGCCTTCTTTGAAAATAGACTACTGAATAAAATAAATGTATATTTCTTTTAAAGAACGCATGCATTTTAAAGATTACTTTCCTCATACATTGTAGACTATTTGCTGAAAATATCTTGGACTTGTGTTAAAAAATAGTTCTTTCTGTCAGGAACTTTCAATGACAAATATCTATTTACTACATAAACACACACAAGAAATGCCTGGAAAATGAGACACTGTTCTTGGTAGCTCTGGGTATGCCATAATTACTACTAGTATATAACCAATGATTCCGTCTTTGCATGAGGTGGGGGGGGAGGGGGGCAGGCAAATAGAACAAATATAAGAGTTGCATTACTAACTCAAAAAAGATTAAAATATCCCACTAAAATTAATCAACAGAAAGCTGTGCTGCCATTCAAAGAAACCTGGACACATTGGAGAGTTGGGCAGAAAGGAACCTGATGACGTTCAACAAGAGTAAGCGCAGAGTCCTTCACCTGGGGAGGAATAACTGCATCCACCAGAACAGGTTAGGGCCTGACCTGCTGGAGAGGAGTACTATAGAGAAGGACCTGGGTGTCCTGGTGGACAGCAGGTTGGCCATGAGCCAGCAGTGTGCCCTTGTGGCCAAGAATGCCAACAGTATCCTGGGTTGCACTAAGAAGAGTGTGGCCAGCAGGTCGAGGGAGGTTCTCCCCCCCCCTCTACTCTGCCCTGGTGAGGCCACATCTGGAATACTGTGTCCAGTTCAAGAGGGACAGGGATCTTCTAGAGAGAGTCCAGCAGAGGGCCACAAAGATGATTAGGGGCCTGGAGCATCTCCTGTATGAGGAAAGGCTGAGAGAGCTGGGACACTTCAGCCTGGAGAAGAGAAGACTGCGAGGGGATCTCACCAATGTCTATAAATACCTGAAGTGTGGGGGCCAAATGGATGAGGCCAGGATATTTTTGGTGGTGCTCAGTGACAAGACAAGGGGCAACAGGCAAAAACTAGAACAGAATTTCCACACAAACTTAAGGAAAAACTTCTTTACTGTAAGGGGGTCGGAGCACAGGAACAGGCTGCCCAGAGAGGTTGTGGAGTCTCCATCTCTGGAGATGTTCAAAACCTGCCTGGACGCTTTCCTGTGCAGCCTGCTCTAGGTGAACCTGCTTTGGCAGGGAGGGTGGACTAGATGATCTCCTGAGGTCCCTTCCTACCCCTATGATTCTGTGATTCTGTGAAAATTAAAATCCTTTAGTTCTGCTGATCTCTTTATATTACCAAATCACAGAGTTCCCTTTCTAGCTTTCTACCCTTTCTTTCCCTTTCTGACAAACTTACAGAGTAAGTAATTAGAGTAACAGGTAATTTAGACATATTGGGAGAGATAAAACTGATCGATACAGGGAATATATATACTAGGTTGTGAAAGTGCATAGCACACTGAAATGAAATGAAGTCATACTTGCTGTGTTACAAGATAGATTTCTCACAAGTTTTTAAAATAAGCAGCATTTATCTATTTGGTTCATTTTTATGTTTGGCAAAGCCCAATAACTTTAAGCACTTTTAGGACCATAGGATCATGGCTAGCAGAAGCTGCGGAGAGAAGGCACTGAGTTCTCAACAAAGTAAAACAAGTATATGACAAGAATGTCCATGTTTAACTATTTTCTAAACCAGACACAAAATTCTTACACTTCATAGCTATGTGATCTTGCCCATTTCAGAGTTAGTACCCTTTGATTTCAGGGTTATTGGCCTTTTTTGGTTTGATTCATAATAAGAAGAGATGGATGCTACGTTTGTTATTGAGTACATTTAATTCTGCAGCATTCTCAACTTTCAAAGTACCACGATTTATCTAGATGGCAAAACATATCTCACTCAAAAAATATAATCTCTGGCTATTTTTATGATCAGAAGAATAATATCTGGTCAAGAAATGGAACCAATTGTACATCACATAATGGAAAAAAATGGTGACGTTGAAAAGCAATAACTTGAAAGATTAAGTGTACCATTTTATGTCAATTACAGAGAAATCAATGGAACTGAATCTGTGCTGTGCAAGCTATAGCACATAAAAGTGTAACTAATCAATTTATGGAGAATTTTCTATATATTGTTACAATTTGCAACCATTTTCTCCCCTCTGTGTCCGACAAGAATTTCCGTTTCCTCACAAAGTACTCCCCTATCAGTTTCTCCTTCAGGATTCAAAAAGAAGCATTGACAAAACATTAAAAAAAACAACAAATAAAGTGTTTCTAATTTTTTTCCTCTATTTTTTTTAATCTTAAGATTTAACAGCCATTAAATAAAGCTAAATAAATGTAACTGCCATAAACGATGCAAAAGTAAGCCATGTTCAGGATTATATACAACATTAATTTGCCTACATGTGTTAAGAGTTTTTATAAACCTTGTCTCAAATGAACTTCTACATTTGCACACATAAGGGATATTTCATCTTTCCATCCATGATCTATTGTACTTCATTTTCCTGTGCTCAAGTGGGCACAAGGGAACGAGGTTTACATATGAACAAATTGGAAAAACGTAATGTACAGTTAAGCTAATTTGCATGTTTCCCCTAGCTTTAACAGGGTCATTATTGAATCTTATTTTTCTGAAGTAACTGGAACCCATTAAAAGAAAAAAAAAAATCCCCCAGTTCATGTCTATTTTCTATAATATAGAAGATATAAACAAGATTATAAACATAGGGGAATAATATTTTTTCTTTTGCTGTGTGGCTCTCCTTGATAATATTTTAAATTCCTCCATAGTCTACCTTTTATGTTACAAGTAGTTCCCATAATTCAAACAGCAGATCTTTTTTAAAAAAAAGTTAGTGGAGAAAGTGATATTAATGAGGTAGAAAAGAAGACTTAAGAATTTCACTCCTTTCCTTTGCAGAACTATCTTCTAGTATGTCTACCTAGTTCATTCTGTAAGACAGACTTCGTTTGCTTCTCCACTGGAAATGCTTATTTTTGCATTACAAATATATTATATCCCTGAAGATATCTGCAACATATCCATTTGATCAAGTCCTAATACATCATTGGTTTAGTTAAATTGCAATTCTCCTTTCCACCGTGAACTTCATTGCAGACAGTCAGTTATTTAATTCAATAAAGCAAGCCTAACGCCTATAGTCTCTATACTTTGCATAGTAAATAAAAAGGTTTTATTATTTGCACTCCATTCAGCACAGAAAATGTTCAACTTAAATAATGCAATTAAAGGTGAGAAGAGAGTAATTTTCTACAAACTCTCTCTGGTGGTTTTATCAGTAGGAGTCCTAAACCTTTAAACACTTTCACAGTAGCAATCTGTTCATTTATCACTCATAGGTTTTATTTTAGCAGTCATTACAATCTACATCAAGACACTTCTTCTAAATGTCATAGGCCTATAGGAGGCCTGACATATACCTAAGATACAAATTCTTAATTCTAACAACTTTAACAAACAGTAGCTACATCGTTTGAAGCCAGTGGGGTTCCACTAGGTTTTATTTTGAGTTTTAGCCTGTGATATCCTGGCTAAGCAATATATTTTTTTCTACTGAAATTAAATTCACAGCTTTCACAGAAAACAAAGAAAACTTAAATCAGGTGTAAATTATATTTGCCATCAATAGTTAATTTAACATGGGATGCTATATGCTTGTCAGATGTATACAATTTTTTACTATTTACTGATATAGAGATACAAATCCTATTGCATAAATTATCTACATCAGTGTACTGTTTTTGGAAGCAAAAAATTTTATTTTAATTGAAAGTACAAATACACACAAGTTACACAGCAGATATGAAAAGCCCTCCATGACAAATAGAAATTAATTTAGGTCACTGAGTGTTATACTCAAAAACCTTCAGATAAAATTAAATAATTTCCTTATCTTTCTGGCATTTATGAACTAACTCTAGAAAACTGCTAATTTTAGTCCTAAATCAGATAAATAAAAAAAAGTTAGGAAAGTTGGATGTCTGCAGTAGAGAAAAAAGGGAATTTCAACAAACAACACTATCTGACATGATTTCAGGTTGTCAGCCCTGTTATTTATGCTAATTCCTGTGGAGCAACTAGTAAAATACAACATGACAAAATAAATACGAATCATAACTCCCTGTAACAAATATTGAGAACATGTAAAAAGACTAAGAATGTAGCCATAAAAACAAACAAACAAAAAAACACTCACAGAAGTGCAACAGACTTGAAAAAACTTCAAACTAACAGATAAGAGAAAAAGATAACTTTTAAACTTAACTTATTAATTGCATAAAACAATTGAGAATATTTGATGAGGTACTACTATACTTCTGTATTACAACACTATATGTTTGAGGAGGGAAAAAAATAACTCAAGTTCGCAAACAGCAAGAAACTGGGAGGCCTGTTCCAATTAATAATATAACCAAATATGGATTTTCCTATACTGTATTTTAAAATCCAAACACTTAAATAAGTGTCATACCCATGTATTGATTTCAATTGAAAACAGACTTGTTCAGCAACAGTTAAGTTTCAAAATAAAGTACCCACCTAAACCTAAGGAAAAGAAAATGACCAGAAATGGCTACCTTTTGAAAGATACTTCCTAAACAGCAATTTAGATATTCCGTGCAGTTTCTTGCATCTAGCTATGTAATTCCGATGCTGTACAAAATGGATGTGAAAATTAAAATATACTTTAAGGAAAGTATCAAAAAGAGGAAACATGCATGCTGGGAAACTCAAGCATGCAATGTGAGCTTTTTGTTTCAAGATAAAACATTAGTTTTAATTAACAACTGATTTTTTTGAAGGAATGTTTTCATTTTTCATTTCCTTTAGCAAGCATACAGAAATTGAATACAGAAATGAATTGTAAATAAAGAACAGATTTCTTTCTTCTAAATAAATTGTCAATATCCTTTCAGGGGCTTTAATGCTCAGCTTTGGACACACATTTACCTACAATAACACCATATTTCAGATTTAAGTCTTGGACAGCTGACACTCTCCGGAAAATTAGAAATTTATTACACATATATATATACTACTAAAATTGGGGCATCACTTGCTTATTTTGTACAGTATTACTCCATTCTACAAAACAGGTGCTGTCCTCCTCCGTGCTCTCCCATTTCTGCTTCCATTCAACCACTATAAGCACCACGGATGGCTTTTAAAGCATGTTGTAGAAGAGAAAGCTCTTTCAAATTAGCTGAATGTTTCTTGCTAACATAGCAGACAGGAATCAAGAAGAAAACGAGCAAAACAGTAAGAAACCTTCTTCCTTGACCTGTGATCCAGCTGCCACTACCAGGGCAAAATATTACCCAATGCAAGATCTGCTCAAGTTCTGAGGTCACGGGGAGCCTGGAAGTCATGCCATTAGGAAAGACTGATCTCCCAAGGTCATCCAACTCTACAGCTCAGCAAGATGTGGAAGCTGAGAGGTCTTCTCCATTATAGCAGCAAGATATTGCTGATTTTATAAGTGAAATCTTGCAATTATGAGAGGAAACTGCTGATCTCAGGTGAGAGAAGGTTTCAGAACTAAATG
>NW_010330954.1:0-12284 GCF_000700745.2 Antrostomus carolinensis | reverse complement strand
TGCTGAGCTCAGCAAGATCCTTACTTCTCTTTATCTGTAGTTATCTATAGACTTGTTTTTCCCCATTTTTTCTTCCACTTTAAGTTCTGTACATACAAAAAAAAAAAAAAAAAAGAATATCTATTTTGTGTTTTCCTTCTATAAGAAAGCAAAATTAGTTTTTTAGACTAGTTAATATTGTTTTAATCTGCAAACACTGCTTTGGAATAAAGACAAGCAAAGCGCAACACTAGTGCTAGCCTGTTCTCAAAACAGAGGGGAAAGAATGATGCAAAAGCTATCTCCCTCCAGCTCTCCATTTTAGTCTCAGGTAAAAATGTTCAGTACACATGCTTCCCAAGACAGTTGTCTGGGAAACCATGCTTTTAAACTGTGCATTTAAATACATAAGGGGAAGTGAAGCATCTACCATCTCCACATGCCAAAACCACTGGAGAAGATTTGGAAGTGTCTTGGAGACTGTTCTGCACAATCACAGTACTTCAAGTGGAGGTGTCAGTGCTGAGGAGTAGTAAGGACAATAAGGATATTTCCTTCCTTCCTGTGTGCAGGATTGGTTGTAAACCGACTCTTAACTGGGTCAGACTTTTAAGAAGACTTAAAAATATGTATACGTATATACCTTTAAAAATATGTATAAACATAGATATGCAGCATTTAAACATCTTGGTAATGCCTATATTATGTTTCTATTGTAATTCCCTATTGCTGTCCCTACAGACCAGTTCCATGTATGGCTTTATTTGTTTTTTGACCTCTGTGTTGAGCCTGTATTGATTACTTCTGTTTTATGCTTTGGTGCCTTTACTTCAATGTGACTTCCTTCCTGAAATAAAAGCTTGTGAATTGATCTATATTGCTTTGATAAGGAGTAGTCATGAGTGAAACTTTCATATCTGTAAGTATACTCTGAGTAAATCCATTAATATTCTCTGTTTTAAAACACAGTAAACATTTTAATGTATTCCAAGTTTCATATTGCACATTCAGTGAGGCTATACATTGGCTATGCATGGAGACAGATACTAAATTAGTGACTATAAATTATCTTCCACTCAAAATTTAAGAGAATAAAATATTTTTGAAAGTATTAGTAAAATTAGGAGCCAAAGCAGATTTTCACTACTAGTTAATTCTTCTGAACACCAATTTCTTGGTGGAAGTAGCAGAGGCAGTGAGGTCAGAAATGTTTTGTCGTCTATTACTACCACTGTCACAGGCAAAGGACTCCAAATATTTTGTTACAATTAATATCTAAGGCCAAAACAATACATTTTCATGATATTATTCATAGCTGCTTCTTTGTTTGCTACTTGATTATGGCAGGCTATAACACTGTTGTAAATTTTAATATTTTATCAGAAGACTAATAATGCTTTGCTTTTGCACAAATGCCTTTCCATGATGTAGCTGCCACCTTAATATTTGTAAAAATTTAAACAAATAAAGATGCTTGTGTTTGTGAAGAAAAAGAGTGAAAACATTAATTGAATATACTCCCAAGACTCAGAAGCAGGAAGGAAAAGAAAATAAACACTCCTCCTAATAAACGTTTGGGGGCTTTATATAATGTCATTACTTTCAGGAGAATCAAGGATTCTTAATGTTTGATGTTGGTAATACAACAGAAATAGAAAAGAATGATCCACCTCATACGAGCTGAGAAAAATGGCATGTTTTCTATTTTTAGCTATGTTAATAGTTGCTTCAAAATTATTCTGCAGTCTAAATGAAGCATGTGAATATGTTTGATATAGAATATGTGGAAAGTTAAGAAAAGTTAGAAACATGTTCAACTAATGAAGATGAGCAAAGAGCTATTTTAAAAACATTGGATGCATTTTTTTTGAGAAGAATCGGAAATATACGTTAGAAGAAAATCTACTTGTCCAATTATAAATCATTTTTCTAGATCATGGAGACTTTGAATATATGTATATTGAAACATTTAAGTATTACACTGAAGGACAGGTCCATGCAAGATATTCAAAAGCCTTTTGGTATTGAAGTGGAGTTAATTTCCTGTCATAGCTTCCTAGTTCTTATTTCAATTGCTCTTGCAATTGCAAAAGACAGGGCTTTTCCTGAATGGACATATTCCACTTCTTTTCTAAGAAAATTGTTTTCTTTAACAACAACAACAAAAAAGTTTAAAGCATGAAAAAATATTTTAAAGATAAAGAGAGTGTTAATTTATAATTTTAAATTGAATTTTGGTATCTGAAAATGCAAATATGTTTTTAACCTGACTTCTTAGACTCTAAGTACACAGATGCCAAATAATTTACTGTAAAATCAAGAAAATACTACATAAGTTCTATAGTAACAGTATGTCAATAACAAAATGAATGACAAAGTACTATATATAAGATTCATAGCCCTGAGAGCTTCTCTACTCTTGACTCATTCCTATCAAGCATTCTAGAACTCAAAAGTTAAAAAAAAAAAAAAAAAAAAAAAGCCTATAATGACTCGTAAGGAATATAACAGTGTTTCCCAGATCAGTTAAATTATGCTTTAAATTCCTAATCTTTTTGAAAAGAATTATAAACTTTCGGAATTAGAAGTCTGTTTATATATGATTCTTCAATATTTTATTTGGAAATTTTTACTTACACATTTGAGAAAATAAATGTTCTTTTTCTATAAAAGGTTCTTTTTTCTTCACTAATCCACCTGTTTAAATGCCCATCTACAAGAAGGGCCACACCTCAAGTACTGTGTTCAGTTTTGGGCCCCACACTACAAGAAAGACATTGAGGTGCTGGAGTGTGTCCAAAGAAGGGCAACGAAGCTGGTGAAGGAACTATAGCACGTAACGTATGAGGAGTGGCTGAGGGAACTGGGATTGTTTAGTCTGGAGAAGAGGAGGCTGAGGGGAGACCTTATTGCTTTCTACAACTACCTGAAAGGAGGGTGTGGTGAGGTGGGTTTCAGTGTCTTCTCCCAAGTAACAAGCAATAGAACAAGAGGAAATGATCTCAAGTTGTGCCAGGGGAGGTTTAGATTGGATATTAGGAAAAATTTATCCACTGAATGGGTTGTCAAGCATTGGAAGAGGCTGCACAAGGAAGCGGTTGGGTTCCCATCTCTGGAAGTATTCAAAAAATGTGTAGATGTGGTGCTTGGGCACATGGTTTAGAGGTGGACTTGGCAGTGTTAGGTTAATGATAACACTTGATGATCTTAAAGGTCTTTTCCAACCTAAATGATCACATGATTCTATGAAGCCACTTGAGCTTGAATAATTAATTTTCATATATTTTAATTAACAAACATATGTGGTATCTATATAAGTAGATTTAATTCAGATTATTCCCTTGGACAGAAGAAACATTTAGTACTAGTACTAGTATTTAGGTTAATTCAAAGTTTCAAACTGTTCTATTATCTGAGCATAAACCTGTAACTGCACTGATTCACTTGGAAAGTTTACTTAAAAGTTTCTTTCTTGATAAATTTTTGTAAACTCACTTTTAGTCTACAGAAAGTATCTTTCCCCCAATAGTTACATTCTCATGGTATCTAAATCATGGTTTATGTCAAGGAAAACTTGCCTATATATCACAAATCCTCAGTGAAAATATACCTTATTCGGGAATAAAGCACTCTGTTAATGTACTTTGATATAATTAATCACCTAAAGTTCAAAAAATAAAACATCCCTTTTGTAAAGAAAAAACATGTCCTAGCAATTCAAGTTGTGGTAGAGTGAACTCTACATTATAGAGACATGAGAATTTGGTTTTTTATTTCCCTGCACTATCAAGAACTAGGAGGCAATGTTGCAAACCATTCAGTCATGCGGCAAGGCACAATAAACTGCTTCATACTAACCTCATCGAAGTGGTAAAGAGTGTTATTATGTTTAGAGGGAATACATATCCATTGATTTTATGTCAGTGTATCAGGGACTTAAAAACAGAGAAAGCTGAGACCTTCTCCAGAAGTGAACTGCAAGAAGTAAGCTAAAATGGGAATAACAGGGAATAATGAGGACGGAAACATGAATATCTTTTATTAAGTGGCCATCTCTATATTAGTTCCATAGAAAGCCCTGAAGAGATGACTAGCTATTGCCTGTGGTTAACAAGTAACTACAGTTTATAAACTGAACTCATGTGTTCATCTTTATTTCTAGCTACCCTACCTTCACGGAAAGCAGTTCTAAACCCTCTCCTCAGAAATTAGAAACTTACTTGTGATTTACAACTGTAAATAATTTACTTTTTTAAAAAAAAATATTGTTCCTCAATGAACAGATTTCTTTTCTCCCTGTTGCTAGTGGAAATACCTTTTAAATTCATTCAGTGATTGCATTTCTTTTTTTCATGGTTGTTCATTGATATCCTGACTCATAAAGACGAGTCTTCTTTCTTTTCTTCTTTTATATTCCAAAAAGGTAAGGCTCATAACAAGTTCTAACAGAAATTCCTTAGTCTGTCAGTGTGTAACATTGTACTTCACAATATCATATTTCTGGCCAAAACATTCTGACAACTGTGTAAAGAAAGAAATAATAAATGTTCCCTCTCATGCTTATTGTCCAGCCTAGTTTAAATATATGAAAGCCTAGAGTATTACAGTTTACCTTCCCTTAAAAAAAAAAATTAAAAAAAAAATAAAAAAATTCTGCTTAAAACCAAAGCTCTAACAGAAGCTCTGTTATCCCACAGTGTTGAAACAAGGGTATCTTGCTTACTGAAAAACTTCTTACACAGTGAGAATCAAATCCAGCACTGAGAAACAACATTTACAAGGCAATTTCTCAGAATAAAAAGTTCCTACTCAAGGCATTATTTATGGAAGTAGACACCTCCTGGCACCCATGCCAGTATTTCCCTTGATGGTAGGTGGGGGAAATCCTGTAATCTAGAACACAGGCTGATTGCTTAGTCTTTTTTAAAGGAATGATCCAAAGGCAGACTGGATGCCATGTGTTCAGAGACTGTGAATAACCCTGCCCTGTAAGCTCATTCTGTGTGAGAAGTCTCAGTTTTCCAATATATTGGCCTGCACTGCCTGTTTTAAAGGGATGACACAAGAGAAAAAGCAATTCCACCTCTAATAAATATTTAGATTAGGAGTTTGCACGGTAACATGTTTAAATCAGTAAAACTATTGCATATCACTATACTACATTGCATCATCCACTCTAAACAGGAAAATTCAGTAGAGATAAATACACATGTGGATTACTAGTTACTAAAGTGATCCTAAATTATGCTAAGAGATTTGGACCTTGACTAACATTAATACTTCATATGGTATTATTGTCATTGTTTAAGCTGCTGTAATGACATTTTACTGCAGCTACAGTCCTGAAATATGTACTTAGAGCAGACTGAAGTACATAGTTTTGAAAAGGATATGAACATTTTTGGTAGAATAGCAAACATTCTCTTGAATAACTCCACTCGAACAATTCAAATGGAATGAGGAAGCACTCTCAGAAGTGCTGGAGGAGTCCTTTTTGACAGAAAACCGATACAGTTAAGCAAGGGAAAGTTAGACACATGGCACAATGAATAAAAGGAAGCAGAAAGCAAAGGAAGAAGTTAACAGTGAAGAGAGAAAGGTAACAGAAGAAAGGACCAGAGAAAATGAACGCAGAGATAAGCCAACAGGGAAATTACACATATGAAGAAGAATGAAAACAAATTATATGAAAGAATTAAAAAAAGCAAAGGAAGTCAAGGGGAAAAAAAAGTGTTAACAAGTGTTAATTAGGAATAAGAACAATGAAAAGAGTATCACAGAAAAAAATGAGAGGCAATATGAGAAACAGAAGATGAAGAAACATGGCCCTGGGCATACTGCTATTATTTTAATTACCAGTGATCTTCCAGTCTCTGTCTTCTCTGCTACAAAGCTGTTCCTGCTCATTGCAGACCTTCACAGAGTAACATTAGCTTTCAATGACTCTCTAGGTTTTTTAACTAAAGGATTTCAGTGCCTGGGGTTTGGATTGCACAATTGCTCAGAATAAATTTTTATTTTGCTACAGTTATAAACTTCAGTTTAGGGGGATAGACAGATTAGGAAAATGACACAAAAAATAATGTTTTTCATCTAACAATCCTTTTTTTCCACAAAGCAAAATACTAGTTTTACTTGATTTAAAAAAAAAAAAAATATTTCAAACCCACTGTTTACAATGGTTACTCTAAGTAACGCTTCTTCAAAGATCATATTATTTTGGCATCTTGAGTAATGACTACTGGAGATTCTTCAAATCAGTTTGCAAAACCTCAGGGTAAATGTTGCCTCTAAAATGGAGAATGAAGGTTCAATTTGGAGCCTGTTAAATGAGACTGCAACTGTTTAAAAGACAGCTAAATATAGTATTACACATCATTGTAGTTCATTTCAGCCAGAGTACCAGTTATTCATATTCTATTACTCATAATTTCAAGCAAGTGAAGGGAAAAAATTCATTGACCTTGAACAACCTCAAATAAATTTGGCCTATAAACTTTGATATATCCTTCCTTCTGACTGCAATACCTTTTTCAATGTGCAAGTTCTCTTCTAAGAATAATAAAAAATGACCATTTCATCAAGCTTTTGAAACTACTGAGATTGAAACTTTAATGGAAAAAAGTTCACTTTAGTGCAAAGTGACTAGTATTAATTACTATTTTTTTGCAAAATGACATGCCAAATTAATTAGCGATGAGCTATTTTGATGGATATATGCTAAACCTCAGATTGTTTTGGGCAGAAGTAGCATGGTATTAAATATTTAACATGCTGTGGGATGTTCTGGTTACACAAGTCAATCATTAATTTCCTTTGATCCCTAGAAAGTAATTTTTGTTGCACTCAGCTGTAACTGATTGTGAGCAGGTTTTTTTATTCAGGCTCCTAATGTACTCTTCCCAAGTTGCTTTCCTCTGAAACTATTTGGAGTTAGACATTTTATCACACAGCACAGGACCATTGCTTTTCTGTGACTATATACTAATAGTCATTTAATATTAGATGTTAATGTGATTTGCATTTATAGTATGATTCTGAAATAAATTCTAGTAGTACAGCAATACCAAATATTTGAAATTATTGATGAACTTTGGGGAAATCTCAGACATTTAAAATATTTCTTTTTAATCTGTAATAACTAGAAGTAATCCTAACATTTTACACTTTAAGTAAAAATATAGTTATTAAAAGCAGACATTTTACTTCAGTCAGGGTATTGTAAGTATGCATTTTGTGTAAGTTTGTATTACCACTCTATTATTACCAGATTAATTATTACCATTTAATTGATTTTATTCTAAATCTGGGAAATAGCTTTTCTTTAAAGTAGTCTTCAGCTTTGCTATCAGCAGATTTCTGGTGGGGAAAAAAAAAAAAGTGCTTTATAGCTTTTTTTTTTTCCCTCCTTTCTTAAAAATTCTGTATTCTGTTATTATGGAAACAAAATATATTTGAAAAAGAAAACACTTTGAGTATTACATTTAAGTATAAAATCAGACAATCACAGAATCCTTGAGACTGGAAGGGCTGAATCTGGACATTGCCTAGCCCAATCTCCCTGCTCAAAGTAGAGTCAGCTAAAGCAGGATGCTCAGGGCTCTGTGCAGATGTGTTTTGAATACCTATAAAGCTGGACACTCTTAAATATTTAATTACTACATCTATTTTAGATTTTAAAAGCTAACCAAAATAAGACTTTTATTTGACATGTAACTTCTATCTTACGAGTCTTTTCTATTTTCAAAAAAAAATGAAGAACATTATGACTAAATCATTATTATTTGATCACCAAAAGCAACTCAATTTGTTACATTTCAAAACAGTAATCTATTTTTTTCAGATTTTTACCAGAAAAATAATATTTCCCAAATATTCAATGAGGATAAATTGATCCACTTTTTATATGAATAATTATACCTTTTTTTTTTCCAGATTTTAAAAAAGACTTTATCAGAAAGCATTAGTTAATAACTTTTTATGAGCTTAGACATACTTTAATTTTAGCTTCTCTTTTCAAGTAAATCTTAAATTAATAAAGACTCAGCATAACAATATCTATAAAGACAACAGAAGGAAAGAGGAGAATCCATCCTAAGTAAGTTACTGCTTTATGGTGCTTGCTACAATCAGGCATTGGTGGATAGTGATAGGTGATCTTCTGGAATAATAAGCTCTTCTTCTCTCACTAGTCATATTCAAGTATGATTTCTGCCCTATGACAATTTTGGAAAGACATGCAGTCTTGGAATTGGCACCATCTAACTCTCATTCTGTAGAGACGGAATATCTTCTGCCACTGTAAATACAGTTTCATGAGTCTTCAGATGAAGCCTTTCAGTCACTACCTTCAAAATCCACTCCCATCTTGTTCTATTAGAATAGAATGGTTCCTGACAGTTATTAATAGTTAACTTTCCACTTTTTATTTCAGCCTAACTGCTTCATTTTGACCTTCAGACTTAAATATAATGAATAAAAGAATGCATCTTTCTGTCAATCTTTTCTTATGAAAAAGAAGAAATGCATGAAAGTCAACATGATGGAAGCATTTCTTACTTCTCTTTTTAGAGCTTAAAACTTTTGTGTAAAGCAATAACATTGTGTTGTACACAAGAAAGCAATGGCTTTGCTTCTGATTCTCTACCATTTATATTCCTTACTTGTGTCTCAGACTATTTCATATCTAAACTAATATTTATATCATATGGAACTTGAGACCAAATTACTTCAAGTAACTGTCCCACTATGAAAATGAATGATTTTAATGGACCAAAACATGTCCAAAATGTAAAAAAACCCTACGAATACTATGTCCACAAAAGTAGTCCACATTTTTTTTTTTCTGTGAATTCTTGTATTTAATAGAAAAAACTATACAAGCAAATAGATGGTACACATAATTGTCTTGATTTAGCAAAATAGGTAGTAGAAAAGGTTGACAGTGTTATTCAAATGTTGAACATACTGGTGAATTTCCTGGATATTTTATTATAGCAAGTCAGACTTAAGAAATGCATAACTGCATTGTATTGTCTTCTTTAAACATAATCTTAATCAGAAATGTGGTATATTTTAAATAAATAAA
The DNA here is from genome assembly GCF_000700745.2 of Antrostomus carolinensis. NCBI lineage: Eukaryota > Metazoa > Chordata > Aves > Caprimulgiformes > Caprimulgidae > Antrostomus > Antrostomus carolinensis. Next base: position 3,217 of record NW_010330954.1, on the reverse strand, counting down.
TGCCCCTTTTTATTGTGATTGTCCTGATTTTGGCTGGGGTCGAGCTAACTTCCTTCTTAGTAGCTACAAGAGCACTGTGTTTTGGACTTAGTATGGGTTTTCGTATGAGAAGAATGTTGATAATATACCAGTGTGTTTAGTTGTTGCTAAGAAATCAAGGACTTTCCAACTTCCCATATTTTGCTAGTCTGCAGGTGCAGAAGAAGATAGGGCCTTTGGATATGCCAATGGGATATTCCATATCAAATAATGTCATGCTCAGTATATAGATGAGGGTCGGCCAGCAAGCTCTCTCTCTCTCTCTCTGAATTTCAGGATTTTCTCTTTGGGATTGCTAGCCAGGAACAGGCTTGGGCATCAATCAGCAGGCTGTGAGCAACTGCACTGTGCATCACTCATTTGTATATTCCATTATTACTATTATTATAATTATTACTGCAATTATTATTTAAAATTTTATTTTATTTCAATTATTAACTTGTTTTTATCTCTACCCATGAGTTTTTTCACTTTTACCCTTCTGATTGCTCTCCTGGGCAGGGGAGGGTGAGCAAATGGCTGTGTGATGTTTGGCTGCTGATCGGGTTAAAACCACAACATAAAATTGTCACCGATTTATTAGTAATTTGATGTAACAAAATGAACACAGGAAACTTCATAATGGCAGCATGAAAATATACATGCTATTTGGCAGTGAGGAAATTAATTTATGCAATATTAATCACCTCTTTATTTGCATATAGTATCGATCTGCAGTACAGGCACTAGTTACACAAAGATTCCTGAAAAAGTTTTGGTGTAAATTCTGTTTTTTTAAGAAACTGTTCTTGGATTATTTCTGAACGTACAGAAGAAAATATGTCAACATTGTTCTCCTGGACTTCTTTTTCATCTTACTAGGTTCCTCTAACAGCCCAGTGTTCATACTTAGATGTGTAAACTGCTCTATGTATGAGTTTATTTCTCCCTATTTTATGCTGTTTGACTTTTTTTTTTTTCTTTCTCGGTTTAGTAAGTCACCAAGAGGCTGTGGCATACATAATGTGTACCAGCTCCTGTCAACTACTTTTCCAGTCATATCTGATCCCTTTGGCGAAGCTCCAGACTTTGCCAACCTGCAGGTTCTCTTCTGATGCAAGTTAAATCAACCTTACCATCACTCTGCTCCCCACATTCAACTGGTTGTGATGACAGTGACAGTCCTTTAATTGTTAATTGTCCCTGCTACTTTTCTTCTAATACTGTTCAAAGCCATGTTGTGAAAATTCACACAGTAAGGAAGATATGCTAACCACTCCAAATGATCTTTCCCCTAGCGCTGACTGTATTGTCAAAGAGTTACTAAATAAGAATAAATAAGATAAAACACTGGGAAGAGATAACATGCTTACATCAGTATTTTCTGTATGCTACCAAATACTTTCTTGGTTTCTAATCTTATAGACATTTGTAAAGCATTTCAACCGCTGATTTAAGAAAGTCACGTGAATGCAACAGATGTACTGTGCTAAATGAACATCCCTTGAAATTTACAGATTCTTCACTGGCTTTTTTTTTTTTTTCCACAAATAAAAAAAAAATTCTGGAGTGTATTATAATTGGAATGTTTTTTTTTTTCTTTATTTGTGGAGATGGAAAAGTAGATGCTTACTTTTCCTGTGAGAATAAGGACTTTCCTTTAGAATCTTTCTGTAGAACTGCTGAAGGAATAACAAAGATTGTAAAATCAGTTTTCTCCTGCATATGAAACACCAAATAGATGAAACATTTGAAGACAACATTTTTGTCAGTGATGAATAAGTAACTTCCAATGAATAATTTATTGAGCAAATTGAGCCATTTTTTCTACTTTCACAACATACACAAGCAGATCACAATTTTCTCTCATTAGCCAAAGCAATTTGCCAAATTCCTGTATGTGATGCTTGTACCTGAATATTGATTGTGAAGGCATCTCTTCAAGCCCTACACATAGGAGATGTTTTTTATTTTTGTGAGATAGCTCACAGTGTAAAGCTTTTTCACTGATTGGATGAGTGCCTAAACATTTCTAGCAAAAACATGTATGTGGATTTCAGTGTTGTTCTGTACATATTTTTATGGTAATAACATTGTAGTTCATCTTCTGTGAACTTCATGTTTTGGAAAAACTTGATTCACTGTATACTGCAGATAAGAGCAGTACACCAGTAAGAGTATCAAATGAAACTCCAACATCTGAATCCTATTTCCTTTCTTTAAATTTATGGTGATTTTTTAAAACCAACACAGATGAAAACAAAATTAAAAGCAGATAAGTCTAGTCTCATTGTCCTCTAAGTTGTATTTCATAACTGGTATCTGCATTGTACAAAGTCCTGACATGGTCTGCAGAAAGTTGTCTATAGATAATCCCTAATTAGACAGTTATTATAGAAGCTGATTTCAAGTTTCTTTGTGAAATTACAGATCTTTCTGATGATGACAACTATTTAAATACAATAGTCTTTTATAGGGACAGAGTTTAATAATATTAATTATAAAAGCAAACCAACATTGAGCCATATAAGCATGGAATGAATTCAGAACTGACCGATGTCAAATCAGAGCTTTCATCATCAAGAGCAGTATCTTTAGCATATTTTTATGGGATTAAATCATAATTACACCACCAGGTCTAGGCAATGCTATATATGTTTTTCATCAATCATTTGTTATAAAATAAAATGTTTGAAGCAGACTAGAAAAGAAATAACACATGATGAAAATGCATGATGAAAAATAAACAGTTAGCAAAGAATATAAATAATGCATATTAATTATAAATGCCCATACCATGGAAAGCACTGTTTTTTTGATTCAGACTAAGGGAAACAGGAGAGGTGCCTAAGGACTGGAGGAAGGCAAATGTCACTCCAGTCTTCAAAAAGGGCAAGAAGGAGGACCCGGGTAACTACAGACTGGTCAGCCTCCCCTCCATCTCGGGGAAGGTGATGGAATGACTTACCCTTGGTGCCATCAAAAGCCATATCAAGGATAAGAGGGTCATTAGGGGCAGTCAACATGGCTTCACCAAGGGGAAGTCATGCTTGACCAACCTTCTAGACTTTTATGAAGACACAACCAGGTGGCTAGATGATGGCAAAGTAGTGGATGTGGTCTATCTTTATTTCAGTAAAGCATTTGACACGGTCTCCACAGCATCCCCACTGCCAAATTGAGGAAGTGTGGACTGGAT
>NW_010330953.1:10337-15798 GCF_000700745.2 Antrostomus carolinensis | reverse complement strand
CTTTGATGGGCACTGAAGTGTGACAGCACCTGTTGGCCCGTCTTTGGCAGAAGGGACTCTGCCGCCGCGGCCAGCCGGCCCTTCGGGGCCGAGCCTGTCAGCTTGGGCCAAAGGGTCGCCGCCTGGGACGTTGGGTGAGCTCCGAGTACTGCTTCTCACATACAGCCCCTTTTGGGCTGGTCACCAGGAGACACGCACACCCTGAGCGGGACCACACAGGAACTGTCACTGCAGCATCCTCCTGGGCACCCCCATCTACACTGAGAAGGCCAAAAATCCAAGTTGTTGTTCATCCAGTGCCATGTACTTGCCATGTTTAAGTTTTGCAGGTGTCAGCGAGGTATTGAGGGCAGTGAGGTAGGCTGTAAATCAGATTAGATGAATGAATGTAGAAAGGAAACTGGGAGAGCAAATGTGCAGATTTCCTGATGATAAAAACTGAGGTGTTGGGAGGACCTGCTCCATTCACAGCAACGTCTCTTCTCCAGGGACCTGAGCTCTTAGGGAGCAGGGTGCTGCGGCTGTACCGCCGCTGCACGAACCAAGGCTGCACAGGTGGCTGTGCCAGCTCACTGCTCGAGAATGGTTACAAATGCTTAGCATCTGCTCAGGACCTTTTTATTCCTGGTAGAATATGCTACTCCCAGGCTACCCAAGATGAGTGTGCAATAGCTGTGCATTTATAGCTGTAGTTACTGATACCGGATATGTTGACTCATGCGTGTTGAATTCCAAGTACAGAAGGAACTATTATATGTGTGTGTTAAAGAAATCTCATAGCATTTCAATGTGCTGCTGCTATTTTGTTCAAGGTCCTTGCTTCACTCTGGTTTTTATCTGCCATGGTATTTATAACAGATCATAGCAGAGCGACTGCATCGTATGTTTACTCCAATCAATGTGCAGTAGTCCCACCACTTAAATAATGATGGCTTCCCTAGGTCAGAGCTACAAGAGAAATCTGGTAAACTAGCAGCTAGTCTCATAGAATCATAGAATGTTGTGAGTTGGAAGGGACCCACAAGGGTCGTTGAGTCCAACTGTTGCCTTAGCATAGGACAATCCCAAGATTCAGACCATGTGTCTGAGGGCACATGTTGTCCAAATGCTTCTTCAGTATTGTCAGGCTTGATGCCATGAGCACCTCCCTGGGAAGCCTGTTCCAGTGCTGCTCCAATTTCTGCTTTTCACACCAGTAGTGTACAGTGGCTCATATACACCACAGTCAGATGTGCCATCTGGCTCAGCTCTGAATCTTTAGAGTGGATGACACTTTCTTAATGTATTCAAAATCTGCAGCATTAACTAGCTTGTGGTGATGTGAGTATTTGGAAGATAACAGAGAATAATCTAATACTGTCAGGGCTTCTCAAAATTTACTTTCAGATCTTTAAGGTGGACTGCTTCATGTTACATTTCACCTCAACCAGCAAGACTGAACTGTCTTAAAGAACCCTTGGAAAGGAAGTTTTAAAAACTGCAGTTAGCAGTGATACTGGTTATACGCAGCAAACAGGCAACACCAAATCCCAGGCCCAAGAAGAAGAGCAGAGAGAAACCCTGATTCCTCTTCCTGCAAAAAAGCATCCTAAAGTAGGAGAGTGCTGAAGTTCTTCTTTGTGCTGAACCAGACAAGTACCTGAATGTTTTTTCCCCTCATGTGTGCACTCATTAACAATGCTATATGATTGAAGATTAATTTCTTCTTGCTATAAGAAAACTGTCAGTGAATGACAAGTTATTAATCTCAATGACCGTTTTATTCTCCTCATGCTGCCAGGGTGGCAGCTAAGTGCCCTGGGGTCTGACAACAGCATCCTCCACCGGTATACAAAAACCAGCCTGGTAGGAGTTGCCACTAGCTGTGCTAGTAGATTGCTCCTTACAATCTAGTTTTCTGCAATTATCATTTTGGTAGATTGCCCTACACATGCTAACACATTATGCTGCTTACATCATATGAGTTAGCGAGGTAACTGTAGACAATCTGGAGCCATAAGTGGTAGTCAAAGCATTTTTCTTATTCATATAATCACTCTTTGATGGGGTTGATGGTGATGTTTATGTAGAGGACATTTATATTCATGGCTTCAAAATATTAAAACATCCCATAGCCTATGTATTTCTTCCACGAAATATCTGACATGAGAGAAATACTATTACTTAGTTTTATAAATGGGTGACTGAAGACATGGATTGACAATACAGTAAAGTCAGTTTTAAGACAGTTCCAGATCAAAAGTGCTGTGGCAAAGTGATGATCTGGTATAAACTCACTTCACTGGTTTAGACTCCTTCAGATAGTTTGTATGAATTAGCTTTATGCTGATGGGTTTTTTAACTTTCCTTCCTTAACAGTTTGCATTCTTGACTGTGTGGGGAGAAGTGTAATTGTGCGCCGTGCCTGAGCCAGAACAGGTTTATGCTACTGGGAGAGCCAGTGGTGCACAGGTCCAGGGCGATTTTTACTGGAACCATCCGTAGTTGCAGCTGGATCATTTTGCCAATTCAAAACATGTACCATTTTTGTTGCATCTTACGTTGTCAAAGTATTTGCATAAGGATGGCAGTATAGAGTGCTCAGTCACTGCATCATGCTTAGGTGTGATCCAGTTATCTCTAAGAGAGGAGTGAGATCAAATCATCAAAGTAATTTCTTTTTTTTTCTGTAAATCCATGAACTAGTGCTGATCTGAGCTACTAACTGAGTAAGTTCAGGATACAGAGTCCAGCATCATGCACAGGTAGTGTTTTAGGCCCACATTAGTAATTTCATTTGTACATTTCCTTTGGTTTTACATATCCAGTAACCATGGACCAATTTTTGAAAGAAATATGCACAGAGGAAAATTTACTTTCCTCGGCATTAAAAAAAAAAAAAAAAACAAAGAAAGGATGTCTAGAAATCTGAAAATTTGGTAAGAGGCAACTTAGAGCCTTCTGAGTAGCAATGGGTGCTTTTGCATCAAAAGCCATCCTCTAGGTCATGACTTAATACAGGAGTTAAAACTCGACGTGCTGTTTCAAGACTGACAGTTCTGTGATTTGTTAATTTGGAGAGATAATTTTTTTTTCTAGAAATGTATAGAACTACAAAGAGTTCTATTTCTTCTCTTAATTAAAATAAGCGGTTTTCTTCCCTCCCCTAGGTTCCTCTCCCACCATTAATTTAACAAGTATTTTTAAAAATCCCAAATGTTTTCCAATGCTACTGATTTGATCAGCTTATGAAAATAATAAAAAACCATGTATATTAAAATAATATTAAGCATGCTCGTTAAGGAGGCACTTTACAGGAAATTAAAAATTATTGTTCTCTTTTGTTTGTCTGAATATTCAAGGACATTTTCTCCTTTCTGTTTGGTAATTGCAGATATCATAAACTTCTCATGTTTTTACACATTGCCAAAGAGATATGAGTTATGGTATATCAGCATATCAACATTAAGCCTGAATTTTATTTGCTGAAAACAAGGGCAGGAGAGAAGGCCTTACAAAAGGGCCTTGAATGCTTTTAAGAAAGCAGGCCCTTTTCAGTAAGGATTACCTGGATTTCTGATGACTGCTTTCAGAAGAGCATAAGTCTTGGGTATGTAAGAAGAGGTTGCTTATCCTCCACCCCCCCCCCCCCCCCCCCCCTTTTTTTTTTTTTTTTTTTTTTTTTTTTGCTGCTCCACAAGCAACGAAGATAACTGAGCAGAACTAGTCACTCAGCTATGGTCTAGAAAACAGAGAACTCTTCATACAGATACTCGTGTGAGACATCGTATTGTAGACATTTCTCTACACGCTGGCAAATCAGTCATCTTGATCCCTTTCTTAGAACTGAGCTGTGGTCTTTGTACCTTTGATATTATTATTCTGAACAGAACAGATCCACTTTTCTGGAACCAATTAAACATGCAAAACTGTCTCCTGCCTGAGTCACTTTCTGCAGTCCAGACGAATTTACAAATAAATGCAGTGTTTTTGGATTCCTCACCCATGACTACACCCTCTTAGCTACCCATACATCCTTGCATTTGTCCTAGTTAGTGAACAATTCTGCGATAAACTGGGTTTCTTTGGTTTTTCTTGTAACTATGAGGCTGCAGAGCATGCATATGTGATGCTGACACTATGTAGACAAGACTTCTGAATGTTGCCATTATTTCTTGTTTTTTTTGAAGATAGTTACGTAATCTAAGCCAGATGCACAGGAGAAATTGCACGTAAGAGAAAAAATATTGTAAAAACTTTTCTAAAAGTTAAAGAGGGAGAAACATCTGGATGAGTTAAAATGCCAGCACTGCCAACCAGAAAGCATGCAAAGTTCTGGCAGTTAAATTAATTTAAACTAAGTTTTGCCACATATTCACTTGAAAACTAAGCAGTATTGAGCTTTCCTAGCTCTCAAAAACTGGATGACATTGATTCTGTTTCCCAGTTTAGGACATGTATCTGAAGTGATCTAATCCCTAGAAGAACAGTCATGAAGAAATTCTGAACCAGTATTTTATTTTCCTGTTGATTTTACTGCTTAGAGGATATAGATGTAAACTGGTGCAAGATCTTCTGAGGAGGGGAAGAAATTTGTACAGTGTTAGGGTAAATGTCTGAATGTTTTTATTGACTAGTCTTCTAGTTTAATGCTTTTAAAAGTAACATTGCAATGATTATGTAATTTTAGATAAAAGGTTGATTTGTACTCACCTTTTTAAAGAAGTGTCAGATTTAAAGTGAGATTGCATTTATAAAGATCTTGCTTGTTCACTAATGATACTCTCATTAATTTACAATAAGCTGTGTTATTGGAGTATAAGAGTTCTGCTTGATATCTGAAGGAATCTGGAAAATGAAAATTCAGTTTGAACACAAACTAGTATAAATGTTTGCATCTTTAAATTCTACAAAAGCAATAATTACACAAAACAAACAAAAATGCAATACTAGCCTGTAGCATGCACCCTGCAGACTTCTGCTGGCTTTTATGGCTTTCTCCTCAAAGCTATGCCTTCTCTTTGAGTTGCTGAATTAAAGGAGGATCTGGTCTGAGTGCAAGCCTCAGGTTTCTCTGACAACAGAGTATAAAACTCCCAGTTCATTGTCTGGCAAAGCAAGATCATCTTTCAGGGAAATCTAATCCCAGTGCAACATCTTCCATTGAGAGAGTTGCCTTCTCCCATGCTTGGGATTCTGCCTTTTCTGATAATGAACCATTTGTTAAGTCCTTCAGTGCTGTCTTATGTTTTTCCTTTCAAAGATGTTGTGGTTTTAACCTGGCAGGCAGCCAAACACCACACAGCCACTCCCTCACTCTCCCCCAACCTTTGGAGGATGGAGAAGAGAATTGGAAAGATAAAGAAACTCGTGGGTTGAGATAGAAGCAATTTAATAACTAAAGTAAAATAAAATAATAATAAAATGGTTTGGGTTGGAAGGGACCTTAAAGACCATCTAGTTCCACCCCCCCTGCCATGAG
>NW_010330953.1:0-10263 GCF_000700745.2 Antrostomus carolinensis | reverse complement strand
CCCGGGGGGGGGGCAGCCACAGCTTCTCTGGGCAACCTGTTCCAGTGTCTGACCACCCTCACAGTGAAGAACTTCTTCCTAATATCTCATCTAAACCTCCCCTCTTCCAGTTTAAACCCATTTCCCCTTGTTTTGTCACTAACTGCCCTTATGAAAAGTCCCTCCCCAGCTTTCTTGTAGGCCCTTCAGGTACTGGAAGGCCGCTATAAGATCTCCCCGGAGCCTTCTCTTCTCCAGGCTAAAGAACCCCAACTCTCTCAGCCTGTCCTCATAGGAGAGGTGCTCCAGCCCTCGCATCATCCTCATGGCCCTCCTCTGGACTTGTTCTAACAAGTCCATAACAATAATAATAAATATACAAACAAGTGATGCACAGTGCAACTGCTCACCACCCACTGACCAATGCCCAGCCCACCCCTGGCTAGCAATCCTGAAGGAGAAAAATCTGAAAACCGCAATCCTGGAAGAGAGAACAAGCTTCCTTACTAGCCTTCATCTGTATACTGAGCATGACATTCCATGGTATGGAATAGCCCATTGTCCAGTTTGGATCCATTGCTCTGGCTGTGCTCCCTCCCTGGTTCTTATGCACCTGCACAATAGCAAAGCATGGGAAGCTGAAAAATCCTTGATTTCTTAGCGACAACTAAAAACATCAATATACTATCAACAACCTTCTCATTCCAAAACACAGTATTGTGCTAGCTACTAAGAAGAAAATTAACTCTGTCCCAGCCAAAACCAGGACAAAAAAGTGTCTAATCTTTAGAGAAAAATGCTCTCAGGGTTCATGTCAGGGAATTTAACCATGTGATACACTTCATTTTCAATGGGTTTTGGTGCCATTTTACTGATAAAATCCTTCTTTTGAGGTGCTGTGCACACTGATGTATAGCTGTGCTCACATACATCACTGGGGAGGAGAAAATTTGGTTTCTAAGAGTATCCAAGTGCAGTTCTCATCTATCAGTGTGATATCTTAGTACTGCAAAACAAGAAATTGCATCTGGCTTTCGTGTGTGCAGACTGTCACGTGCAAGTTTTGTTGCACTTATTTCAGATTTTTTTTTCACATGTGAGACGAGTATTTAGTAACAGGTCAGGAAAATATAGTTTTATTCCTTAGCTAAACAGAAGCTCTAAACCTTGAGAAACTTTCTCTGATGGGTAGAGGTAGAGATCAAGCTCATGTTTTTTTCCAAACACATTCCTTTATAGCTGCACAGGAACAGAGTTCCAGTGTATTTCTCTTTCTATTATCACATCATCATATGGAAAAGCAAATGCTGGTGCACACTATTCTTGTGCTGATGCTAGCACCTACGGCCTGTCTGTACAGCACAGTGCAGGGCTATGCAAATACACTGAAGGGAACTCTAGTACCAGATAAAATAGTTGCATTAGCAACTTAATTAGCCCAGATAAAGAGTGATGCTAAAATAGTTACATGGCTCAGGCTCCAATAACGATGTCTTTCAGCACTATCTCTAAATGGTATTAATTAGGCAGACTGTGACTTTTTAAGGCTGCATGTGATGCTGCATTAGGCTGTGTGAGCAATCAAACAAGTGTTCTGTAGTTAACAATCTGCTGCCTCAGAGTCTGACATGAGTAAGCAGGCACTACTGTGAATTTTCTATTAGTGGAAAATGCTAAAAAAGTTTTAGCAATTGTTTCCAGTCACAAAAGAAAGAACAAATTAATAGGCATAACAGAATTAACAAAAGCAGGAACACTTGAAACAGCAGCTTGTAAGGCGTTCAGAATTCCTTCTCCTCCTCTGCCTTCAAAATCCAACGTATTCAGGAGGATTTCTTTTAGAGTGTCTTGAATCTTCTTGTGACTCCATCCCTGAAAACATGTATCTGGAAAACCTTTAATAACAGAGAAGCAATATATCTGTCATGATGCTTCAATAGTTTTTTCCAAGTGTTCTGTCCTCAGTGAACTCTCTGCATTCAGATCTTGATGTCTGAACAGAAGACTGTCAAAGGTAATGAGACACTGTGCTGAAGAAAAGGTGTCCCTATGCGGAGGTCATCAAAGAACTATATAAAGTTTTGACTGTACATTTCTAATCTGCACATATGACATAATTGCTAGCATTTATCATACTGATTTGAATATTTCCTGAAAACACTTCTATATAAGATTATATTAGAAGAAAACTATCTCTTTAACCCATTAATTTTGCTGTAGATAATGGTGTAATTTCTGACTCAATATTTCTGTTGAGCTTCTCTGTGTCATCACTGTCTATTGGTACTCAAATGTTATTTACAAACAACTTTAAGAGAAAAAAAAGTCACTGTTTTTTATTGCAGGGAAATGTGGAGAAATGTTCCAATCTTGTTTCCCTTCATGGGTATTTATTACACTCATTACTGCAATTCATCTGTTAGTAGCCTAAAATTGAAGATGAATTTGAAGAAGAGTCCATGAAAATTTGATAGAAAATAGGTCTACATGTCTGTAAAAGCTGGATGCCCTTCACCTAAAAACACGTGGCTATTAAGGAACCAGTATCTTCTCCATTGACTGCAGAAAAAGGAAAGAAAAAAATATGACAAGATCACATTCTTGTTAGTGCTTTTGCTTTCCAAAAGTCATGGGACTTCTTCTTTATGCCTTAAAAGAGAAGCTGTGTTCATTTGATGTGAGTAATACCGTCAGGAGAAAGCCACCAGGGCAGTAGGAGACAATTTTTAAGAAAATCAGTGAGGAACGGAAAACCTCTTTCTTTCCCCTATATGTATATTTGAAACGTCTGACTTTCTTGAGCTACACGGAACTGAAGTAACAGAGCTCTCTTACTTGCTAGTGGCTTGGTTATAGTAATTGATGTCTTTTTGGTATGGTTTTAGTCTTTCCACTCAGTGTTTCCTGTAAGTACATGTATAGGTTCAGCCAAAAGAGAATTGAGGTGTCCATACATACCTCAGGGCAAGGTTATTTTGCTCCAGAAATTCTTTCCTGTCAAAGTAACTAAGTGTCAGAGTTCTGTTAGCAGTGCAAGGGCCGTTTTCTACTTCATACTAACATATGATGACCTTCAATGCTCATCTGTATGGTTGATTTCCCAACTGTTTATACAACCCCACTGATTTGCTGTGGGCTTCTCACAGAGAGATAGGCTCTAACCCCATGCATAGGACTGTAGAAATATTTCAGACAATTTTTATAATTGTCCATGAGGAATATAATTGTTGTTATGATCAAATAACCAGTATTATTAATTATAGTAATCTTGCATAGTCAGGATCAATCCAGACTTTGCTACTGAGCTGCTACTACATTGCTAAAGCCTAAATTTGCAAGAGCTTTTGTACATGAGTCATCTCAAAGATACTTTTTCCAGTGGGGTCAAGTCAGTTTTCTATAGTGGACAAGCAGAAAAAGAAGCACGCTTGAATTCCAGCTGATACCTCAGTTCAGGTCTCATAGCTATATCACTTGCTTGGATAAACCACAGTGCATGTATTACCTGTGTTTGGTGAGTCTGAAATAATGTTGAGCTTCTCATGTGCCTATAGACTCTTAAAGCTTCTCTCTTCAATTGTAACTGCTTTTATGAAACAGAAATAGAATAATCCTTGTAGTTGTTGCAAACAGAAAACAAGTCTTTGAAACAAAACCATACTCCCACCCCACATACAGAGCACTGAAGAATTAATTCTCAGTATAAATACTTCAAAAGTTGTACATAAAACCTTGAAAAACTTAAATCACTGGGTTTTTTCATATTTATCATCAATATTTCAGTTTTTGCAATTATTTCAATTTTCATTCTTTTTTCTACCCTGATGTTAATTTTTTTTTTAGTTGATTCCTATATTCTTTTCAGTTTTTCCTTGCATGCTTTTTTTAACTGTAAATAGTAACCAGATATTTCAGATTTTGTTTGGTTTGTGGAAATACTGTCTTTCAAAGCTAGGTGGTGTGGAATCCTGCAACTTTTGTCTATTCTTCTATGAAACACACATACTCTATTCTCTAGTAAGGTAAAGATGTACAAGTTTATTTGTTTTACTTAAACTTCATAAACCGTGTTGGCTTTCTGGGTGGAACAGTGATCAACAGCAAAATGGGAACTAGCCAGGGACTTTTTCATGGTGACTCTTTTATTGGAATGTTGCACTTAGAAACACTTCCTGTCAATATTTCACTTTCTTGCTTAAAGTGATATTAATTATGAGTAGCCAAAATGCTTACTGCTTTTACTATTAAAAAGGGTTTTCCTGCTTCCACTTAAGAAAAGACCTACGAAATTTATCTTAAAATTCCTGCTGCTAAATACCAGGCACTGTATAAAAGCTAGAATTCATGCAAACAGAGAACCTTCTTGTCCAGACAGCTGCAAAGTCAAGTTGCAGTGATGCAGCATGCCTGTTCTTCCCAAAGGCAAAGAGAGCCTGCAGTGTTTTATTACTCAAAATGTCATGACCTGAAGTTCGACAGTGTGCAGCTTTCCATACATAGGGTTGCTAAATCTGTACTATTATATATATATATATATTTAAAAAGATCTCACAATTTTTTTTGTTCGTGTTACAGATCATAATCTTGCTCTGATTTGGTGTTCGTTCAAATGGGACAATGAATCCAAACTGATAATTTGACCTTTTGCGATGTACTTAACATTATGTTAGGTTCTTCAGCATTGTTGATTGTGTTCCCAGAGCTATAGAGAAATTTTGACTTGCTCAATCTTGAAATAATTTCAAACATTAGACAGAGCAGCTAATACGTTTAACAAGAGGTTTTCCTCTTGTGGGGATCTAATCAATAAATTGTATTCCCAAATGCCCCATGTGAAATCCATAGGAAAACTGATTATTTTATATCCAATCTTTAAATCTGTAAATTAAAACCTGTGTGATAGCTGAAAGATGCTTGCCAGGCAATAAAAAACAGGCCATGGAGTTGGTGGGGTTTTTTTGTGAAGTTATAAGTCAGTTTACTTCTTTTAGGTTAGTGTTCCCATAGACTGAAATTACACATTTACTTACCCTTAAGTTACTAGCCATTTAATGCTAAGTCTAATCTTTCTAGGAAAGGGATAAAGTATTTTACTCTCAGTTCTGTACTGATATAGGCAACAGGAATTTAGTCTTCTTTGTCGTCTACAAATTTACTACAATGTATTTCAGAGCATCAATTTCTTTTAATATATTTTCAGACTATTCCAAATTATAATTTCAATTTATGCGTCTTCAGATAGCGCTGTCCCTGTTGCTGTGATGGTTTCGTGTCTGGCAGTCAATAAGGTGATACGCATTCCTATGAAAAATTAAAAGGTCAAAAAGAATTTATATAAACCACATTTTTTATCATTAAGTACCTTCAGTTATTCCCACTGTGAATCTAGGTAGTGAATAATTAAGCTGTTAGTATCCCCCCAAAAAACATGCTTAGGAAGTTTATTTGATTAAATATAGTAATTCCTAGATATTTTTATTATAGTTCTTTAGCACAGGAAGTCAATAAAAACTTACTGAAAACACTCAAGTGAATGGCAAAAAAAAAAAATACCCAGAGTCAGAACATTGTATAAACTTTTATTTAGAAGCATTTTGTCTTTCAAAAGCACTTACTGAAGTAAGCAATGTTTTCAGTGTTTTGGATTGTTTCTTTGACCTTGCTATTAGTTATTTCACTTTCACGGTGATTGTGGAATTACTATTAGCATTTGTAAATGCCTCTTCTTAACTATGTTTGAATTGCATCACCATGTTAAATGAAAACTTTATCATACGTACAGTACAATCTGACATGTTTGAGTCAGCAGTTTGATGGGTAGGATGCTTTTGGTGACAGTTCACATTTGGCACACTGACAAATGTTTAGAGAGTCTGGCTTAATGAAATCAATGTCTTCAAAGTTTTTCAGCAAATGACTAAGGGAATGAGACTGGAGCGATGTTGTGTTCCACAGCATTTACTGCAAAACAGAAAGAACTTATTTTTTGTAAAAAGAAAGAAAGTTTTGGGAAGATTGAAAACCTTGCTATTCTTCTGGTGGACTTTGTCAAGCCACTAAGGATTTGGTCTTGCTGCTGTTGAAATTGATAGCAAAATCCTGAGTTATTTTTGTAGGATCAAACCCAAAAGCAAATGGAATTCTATGAAGCTACCAAAAACATAATATAAATGTAGCAAATATAATCCATGGTCAATTTGATCTAGATTTTTTTATGAGTAGCCAAGCACCTTGCACAATGGAATTTGTCACAGCTGAATGTCTTGAATACAGAAACAAGGGCACTGATTACTATAACCTATAAATGCATTTTCTTCCATTCCCCAGTCCTCTTCTGTGAGAGATATTCAACATCAAATAAGTCTTTGAAGGCTAAATTTACATGAGTGCAGTCTAAGCACTCACTAAGTTTCCATATGATACAATTTCAGAAAAATAGTGCACCAAAATTATTATTTGATATTTAGAACTGAAGATACTTGCTGGCTTTATGCAAACAGTCAGAAGTAGAACTTTTTATCTATTCAGATAAAAATTACATGTTAGAGAGAGAGACAGAGCACTGTGTACCGGTATGCCTCTGCCTTAGTTGTATCATCCTGGAGGTTTTAAGAAATGAATTGATCATTTAAACTGAAGAAAAGACTAGGAGTTTGTCATATGGCATCAGGATGAATCAGAATAAGTACCACTAGCATCCATTCACATAGTAATCAAAAGCCATTCTTTATTTAGGAATAGATTTGAACTATTCAGCTAGAAAGAACTTATATCCCATAAACCCATGACTTTATTAATTACCAAGATTTCTGATCTTTGGAATTAAGAGGAAAGAATTCAAGGGAATTCCACATGAGAAGGGATGTGTATATATTGAGGAGAGACTCTTTTTACAGTTAGGTTAAGAAAAGACCATATACACAAACATGAAGTGGTATATACATATGGATTTAGCATTGAAAAAGTATGCAAACAGTGCTATAGTCCTTAGTTTTGGGAGAATTCTTCTTAATTAAATCATAGCTATCAAGTTTTAGGCTGCACAACTGAAGAAGCAGAATAATGCTTGCAACTGTTCTTTCTCAACAACTTTACATCAGTAGCCAAGTATTCAAGAAGCAGCCTTCATGTGAGCACTCAGAGTATGCAAATGTCATTATGAGCGTAGTTAAAAGGTCAGCAACAGCATTATCCCCATGTTGTCTCCATCAGAATGCAGAAGTGACAGAGCACATATGGCAAGCAGAAAACATGTCAAGAACTTATTAGCTGCAGTAGCTGTTATTGCAGATCTTAAATTTTTCTTCAGGCTAAATGCACTGTCACTTTTAAAAGGAAATACTAAAGAACAAATCAGCACTTTTGCAATGTAGCCACATGCAGTGTCACAATCACCAAAAAAGACTCTGGTTGAACCTCCTCAACAGTCTCCTTCCTCACAAACTTATTTTTGCCAAGTTCTAATCTGCATAAATTGTCTAAATAATATTTTGGGAAGAAAGACGGGCCACGTCTTCTCTTCATTAAGTGTCTAACTTAAGGCAGCCATTTAAGTCTTCTAACCCTTCAAAATGCCTCAAGAAGTGAGCTCAAGCCATCCTTCTATTCCATAAGAAGCCCAGTTATCTTCATTTGCTCCCATCACCTACCTACTAGTCACATGTGAAAGAGTTAATGAAATCTGGCCCTAGGATTGTGTTAAAAGCTCACTTCACATATAACAAATCTTTTGACAAGCAACTCCCTTAGGCATTTTAAAAAAATGTGTACACATTTTATCTTTTATTGCCGCTTTATCTTGTTATAGAAAGAATGTGAAAATTGAAGAGGTTTTCATTGGTTGTTGTTTAAAATGGAATGAAAGTAGCCATTTGTCTCTGTGTCAGTTTTATCCTATTGCATTATTAATCCACATTTTATAGTACTGTCCATAAATTTTAGACAGAACTGTTATAAATAAAAGGGAAATTGACAGGGGAGGTTAGGCAAATAAATAAGAGAAAAAAATCGTATTAGGAAAGAGAAAATGGAAGTAGAAGAATAGACTGTGAGACAGAAAGAAAAAGAAGTATATGTACCTTGACAGGGAAAAGTAAAAGCAGAAGCAGTGTATCTTTCTCCTTGGCACCCATGGCATAGTGCATCCGTGCCACAACTCCTCACCTGGAGAGAAGCTGTGACGATTTCAGCCTGCTCTTTCATACCTCCCCTACTTGGCAGGTATTATTAAGTTCAAATTAACATCACAAAGGAAAAAAAACCCTTTATTTTTGAATGCCTACGCCTCACATAGGACAAATACAGTAGCTAGACAGGTGCAAATAAATTAAGAAAATTGAAAAGGAACTAGAAAGGCTGGAATGATTCATGCCAGTAATCTAATTAAAGGCTTGAACTGGCTCATCTTTTACATCTAAACTTGTATGTTGACTCAGAATGAGACTTGTCTGCCTTTAAGAGCTATATGGTTATGTAATTACCCAGAATCTTAATGGTACAGATGCTATGTCCTCCCTAGTACAGAGAGAGTTTAATACCAGCTGCATTTTGACAGCAAGGGAGCTCTCCCTGAATCCCCAACTTTGCCTTCTAGGCAAAGAGCTGCTCTCTTCAAAACCTATACAAAATTCAAATCAAGTTTAAAAACCTGTTTCAACATCTGCTAAACTGTTTGAAGGATGTGGGAAATGTTTCTCCATACTTACATTTTTTTTTTTTTTTCAGATACACAGTTAGTTTTGTTATTAGAGGCATGTGCTCATAATGTTTTCAGAGGTGTAGAACACTATCATTTTACAGTATTGTACAGACTTTCCAGGGGATGACATGTATACAAGGCAAAACAAATAATTTTGAGATTGATTCTTCAGCAAAGCAAAGGATAGATTTTCCTGATTGATACATTCGTAGCACTCCCAGTGAAGTAAAGTTACATGTTACATCACAGGATGGAACCTCAAAAAATGTCTTTTTCCTTCTGCTTACCAGTATAAACAAAATGAACTAATCTCAAACTGATGCCCTTTTAATCAGAGTGGTATTTCACTGTGAGATGTTGAGATGAACAGAACACATAATCTCAGGTTCATAATTTGGAGAAGCATGTAAAGGGGGTGAAAAGAGGCTAAAATTGTAAAAATTTTAATGATCCGGGTTATGAATCACAGTATTTTGGTATCTGAGGAGACAACTCTGGGCTGTAACTTGTGTGTGCTTTTCTTCTCCATTCCTTCTTGTGGGGTCATAACCTGCATGCAAGCTGGCTATGAAGGGTATGTGTTTGAGTGAGGTGGCCTTTACATCCTTCTGTGCAAAGGTGCATGGGAGACCCTAGAAGGCAATCTAGCCTATCAGAAGAAACTTAACTGCCTTGGAACACCAGAAAATATTTATGAAAATAAAGGCAGCTTTGAGATACTCAGATACTTATATTTCTTGCCTTCCCCGGTCTTGGATAAAAATTTCAAAAGTGTCCAATGCATTACTACACTTCTCAAGTGCTCAGCAAGTGTAATTAGCATAGAGTAAATTTACTTGTTGATACAGAGCATAATGTTCCTGAAATATTTTGTCTAACACATTTTCCAATAAATGTCACCATTTTCAAACACTAGTAAGCAGGGTACTGAATATCACAAAGGAGAGTAGCAGCTTTGCTGGCAGAGCAAAGCTTTGGCAGAGAGGAGACCATCATTTTCCTAACACAGAAAGTAAACATAGCTGGAAAATGAGCAAAGGAAAAATCCACTTTTACTTTCAATATAAGCATAATTTAATGTCCTCTGGAAAAGCAATAGACTATTATCCCAGTAATCAGGTGCAACTTATCAGCAGAGGTTGTGCTACTGGTAGAGTGACATAGTTTTAGGTAATTTGAAAACATTGATCTGTTTGGAGACAACATTTCTGGTATAATGCTCATGTAGTCTGGTTACTGTCCCGTTAAAAGTACAAGTCTGATATGTGGCTGAGCAAAACCCTCCTGTTAAGCCACAAGTTTCAGGATGGACCCCCTTGCTTTCTAAACTCCTTCTCAGAGAGGTGTCTAGGTGCAGCTGAATCCAACCTTAGCCCAGACTTGATTCAGTGGTTTTAAATCTAAAGGATTATTTCCTTACCCACTTATCAGAGTCAACATTTGCCCGCCAGAGCCCTCTGACGGACTTTCACTGAGACAGTTTCACAAAGTTGAAACATAGAAAATTTATTAAGGTGACAGACTGTGTTGGGTTTGGGGTGGGGGGGAAGAGGGGTTGGTAGTGGGTGAAGGGGCTACCCTGTGAG
>NW_010330952.1:16020-22169 GCF_000700745.2 Antrostomus carolinensis | reverse complement strand
GGCACTGCGGGACCGGGGCTGAGGGGAAGAGGGTTTAAAAAGCAAACAGAAAAAAACTACCGAAACCCCGAACAAAACCGCAGAAACCTCTAACCCCCAACAAGCGCCACTTGCGGGTGCCTCAGGGAGCCGCTTTTTTTTAAGCGCCACTTGGGGGTGCCTAGGGGAGCCGCTGAGGTGCGGAACAGGGGCTCGGCAGCGTTCGCCTTGCCGTGAGGGACGCTGCTTAGTGTGTGAAGCGGCCTGTGGTACAAGGGCCTCCTGGGTGAGGCCTCGGGGTGCTCGGGGACAGTGCACCCGGCTTCTGAAACATGGTTTAGGGGACTTTTTCTTACGAATAGTTCAAAATATTTGTATTTTTCTATTTGTAGTGCTTTGGATGCTGAACAGAATGTTTTGGGCTTGAAATTTTGATTGAAGAATCACATAGGAACTTAAGTATAAATTTAATTACATTTCATTATGAAAGAGTTCAAGAGAACACTCAATTTTTTTCCTAAGAATCCTCACTTCAGTACAAAGCTTTTATGATTAATACTATCACTTGGCTACTCCAGCTCTTGAGTGCGGGAACACTTTATTTCTCTACCTGTGACTAAGCCAAGTTAGAGCTGGTGCTTTCCTTTTGCTTGTATGAGGCTTCGATAAAACAACACAGCTGTACTCCAAAACAATGTTCCTATGTATTTATCTTTCAATGTATTGAGTAATGATGAATGAGGGTCTCCCTGTGGTGCTCAGTGTGGGTGTTCCTCAGGAGGTGGTGATGGTGGTGGGCCTGGAGCAATGAGTTTCCACGAGACATTTCTATTTCTAAAGGGGAAGTTTGGAATAAGGAAGCTTGTGCATTGTGCTATGGGATAATTTAGGTTGGAAGAGGTTTCCACAGCTCACAAAAAGCTCCAGGCTGGTACTCAAAGCAGGACCAACTTCAGAGTTGGACCAAACTGCTCAGGTGCTGTGTATTGACTCAAGCACCAGACAGCTGCTTGCTTGCTTCCATTCACCTCCAGTGGGATGGGGGAATAAGAGGTGAAGAACAAAAGCAAAAAAACTTGTGAGGTGTGAAGATTGAAGGAAAAAAAAAAAAAACAAAATGAAAAAAACCAACCAAAAACCAAACCAAACCCCAGAACCCAACAAAAAACCCCACCAAAACCAACCAAACAAAAATTCAAAATAAATGAAAACCCCAAACCAACCAACCAAAAAAAAACCCCAAACCCAAACCAAAACAACCTAAAATACTGTTTAAGTGGAAGAATAGAAGAAAACAGAACAAGGAATGCATATCTATTTAGTTAGTTTGGGTCACCTGCCTCGCTGTCCCCTCCCAGCCTATTGCACACACCCTTTGGTATGCTCTGCACTGGTGTGGCCTCACCTCCAGTACTGGGTGCAATTTTGGGCACCACAGTATAAAAGGGATATAAGGCTACTAGAGAGTGTCCAGAGGAGGCCACTAAATTGGTGAAGGGCCTAGAGGGGAAGCCATATGAGGAGAGGCTGAAGTTGCTTGGTTTGTTCAGCCTGGAGGAGACTGAGGAGATCTCATTGCGGTTTAGAACTTCCTCACAAGGGGAAGGGGGACAGGCGCTGATCTCTTCTCTCTGGTGACCAGTGATAAGACCAGAGGAGATGGCAGGAAGATGTGCCAGGGGAGGGTGAGGTTGGCCATGAGGAAAAGGTTCTTCACCCAGAGGGTGGTGGAGCACTGGAACAGGCTCCCCAGGGAGGTGCTCATGGCCTGACCAAGCCTGACAAGATTCAAGCAGCATTGGGCCAAGGCCCTCAGACAGATGGTCTGAATCTTGGGATTGTCCTGTGCAGGGACAGGAGTTGGACTTGATCCTTGTGGGTCCCTTCCAACTCACAACATTCCATGATTCTATTCACTGAGGGAGCAGAGAGAGAGAAACAGAAGGCCTTAATGCTGTGCAAGTGCTGTTTAGCAAAAGCTACAACATTACTCTGTTACTAATACTGTTTTTGTCAAAATCTGAACCACAGCACCATATGAGCTGTTACGAAGAAAACTGACTCTACGTTGGCCAGGCCCAGTACATCAGGGCTTTGTCTAATTGAGTTTTGAACAATCTTGAGGGGTGGTGATTCCAACCTTGGCAGGTGGTGCCAGGGTCTCTCTGTTCCCACTGTGAAATTTCCCTTGTTCATAATTGAAATTTTCCTTGCTGCAACCTGTGGTTGTTTCTTGTTCTTTCACTGATTGTCCTGGGGAAGAGTACAAGTTGTGTCTTCTCTACAACCATGCTCTATAGGCTGTTGAGGGTAGCAGTAAGATCCACCTCTTACAAGCTTTGTCTTCTCCAGGGTGAATGATCTTTCTACACTTTGTGTGCTGCAGCCTCTGCTGTAGTGGGCTGTCGGGGGCCTCCTCTGTTCAGAAGGCTGTTTTACAGAATCACAGAATGGTGGGGATTGGAAGGGACCTTGAAAGATCATCCAGTCCAATCCCCCTGCCGTAGCAGGAACCTAAATGAGATCACAAGATCATGAGTTTTAGTGACCTTCTGCTGGGCTTGTTACACTAGTCTGTATTTCTTGTGTGCGGAGGCTCAAAACTAGGCAGAGTATTCCAGGTACAGCCTCACAGCTGCTGAGTAGGAGGATATAGTCCCTCTGCTTTCTTTGACCTTGCTGTGCTCTTGCTGATCCACACACTGACTCACGATAAATCCCTGTCCAGATGGGACCCCCCACATCCTTTTTAGCAAAGCTGCTATGTACTCTGTCTCCAGCCTGTGCTGTTTTGTGAGGATATTCTGTCCACGGTGCAGAACTCTGCAGTTGTCTGCTTATTTCATCAAGTTCTATCTTGCTGCTACTTTAAAGCAGTAAAATAGAGCAGCAGTGCAGAACGAGAGCCTCCAATCTTGATATGGGATATTATAACTTCGTTACTCTCCCATAGCAGATGCATCCAAAATATCCGAGTTAGCCTTAAAGTTTTGTGCCTCTTAAAAATGAGGGAGAGATGTTCCTTTCTCAAGTGTCTTTCAGATTACTTTGCAAACTGCAATAAACTACAATGCGAAATCTGAAATATCTGCTTGTATGAGTTGAGGGTAATGTGCTGGTTGCTGTTATCTGCTGTCGTGAGTGAAACGGAAGGTACATCAGCCTGGCGCAGATAATGATTCCCTCGTATCGGTTTTGCTGAGGTACTTGGAATATCCACCCCGGCTTCAAAAGACTGTAAAATCTTACAATTTGCAGGTTTACATTCTGAATTTTTATCTATTCCCAGGGTCTGCCAGGTATATTGAAGTGATACTGTATTATGTATGGGGAAATAGAAAGCTATCATCTCAAAATAGACCATAATATTGCACCTTAAAAAATACAAGTGGATTTTCTGCCAGCAACCATGACTTATGATAATGACTGTTGTCAATATGCAATTACTTCTGTTACCCTAGAACATATTGACATTCATTTATTTAAAGATAATGTAACACATTTGTATTCATTGAGGTAATCTATGGATATGATTAAATGCGAATGCCCATCTTATACCAAGTAGTAAAAATGAAAAAAAATAAAATAAAAAAATTGTAATCAGACCTTCTGCACTGCTAAAAATAGGCTGTATTAAATTCTGAAAATTGCATTTGAGCTTATTTGAAGCACAGTAGCAAACAACCGTAGAGAAGCAAAAGCATGACTTGGGTGATTACTAGTAAATTCAAACGTTCATTCTTTCTAATGATATTGGGGAAGCCTAGCAATAAGAAAAAAAAAAACCAGCTTCAGATAAAACTGTAATGCTGTGTCTGTGGAATGGACTAGGGAGTTTGCGATCGGTGCGGAAGGGGAGTCCATTTAATCTTGGTGGAGGTAGAAGTCTGTTTGAATGGGTTGTGTGGATCTGTTCTGAAGATGCCGGTTAGATGTAGCTCTATACAGGCATTTACACATGCTATTTAGGTTTTGAATCGTTGTTTTATCCCCACAAATGCTCCTGTCTTGCAGAGAATCCAGGCTTCTCAGACTTCTAACTAAAATATATGTATGTATGTATAGCACATGTGCTATATGAGAGTGGTTCTCCAGTGAGAGGTTGTTACAATAATAAACACTTTGAGGTTCTCTTCAAAGGTACTAAGCACAGTAGACTGAATATTCTGAGCTTGCACTTCTGTTGGTGGCATTTGGGAGCGTGAAACTCAGTGTGTTTGGTTGTCTGGTTACATGGTATAAAATACTACATGTGTTTCTACAACTATTTTGTTTGCTCCTTGTCTGAAATATCTTGGATGTAATGAACTGTGAAAGAAAAAAAAAAAAAATTTAAGAAGTGTCTATGATGCTGATTTCTTGCTTGGAAATGAGGGATATCCCAGTGGACTGGTGAATGCATCATAGGATAGTTTGGGTCAGAAGGGACCTCTAAAGATGATCTGGTCTAACAGCCCTGCCATGGGCAGGAATGTCTTTCACTCAACCAGGCAGATCAAAGCACCATCCAGCCTGATCTTGAACACTTCCAGTGGTGAGGCATCTATAACTGCTTTGGGCAGCCTGTTCCAGTGGCTCACCACTCTCATTGTGTGTGTGTAATGAAAAAAATGCCACAAAAAAAAAAAAAAAGGCCTTCAAAATTCCTTGGTAAAAAGTGCCTCTCCATCTTTCCTAGAAGCCCCCCTTTATTTATTGAAAGGCTGCAATAACGTCTCCCTGGAGCCATTTCTTCTCCAGGCTGAACTTCCCCCAACTCTGTCTGTCTTTGTAGAAGTGTTCCAGCCCTCTAATAATTTTCTCCCTCCTCTGGACCTGCTCTAACTGGTCCATGTCTGTCTTGCACTGGGGTCCTCAGAGCTGGACGCAGGACTCCCAAGTGGGGTCTCACCAGAGTGGAGGAGAAGCGAGAGAACCACCTCCCTCAACCTGCTGGCTACGCTTCTTTTTATCCAGCCCAGGATAAGATTGGCTTTCTGGGCTGCAAGCGCACATTGCTGGCCCGTGTCCAGATTTGTCCACCAGTGTCCCCAAGTCCTTCTCAGGAGCGCTGCTCAATGCAGTCATCCCTCAGTCTGTATCCATACTGGGGATGGCTCTGAGCCAAAATACTGTTCAAGTCTAGTTTTCTTTCCAAATAATGAAGCTCTATTTTTTTGTAGGTATTGCTAAAAATTGAGATGCTTTGCTAGAATTTTTCTGGAATGTATGTATATAATAGGAGTGTATAATTTTGCATCGTCTTTTGCAGAAGGACGTGCTGCCTTAGTAGCAGTTTGTAGCTCAGTATAATTAAAGGATACTGTCTTCCTTCCTTGGCTGATTCTGGCAGTAGCTACAAAACAAACAGCGATATCAAAAGTCTGTCTCCAGAATGTTATTGTGCAAAACAAAAGAAAAATGAAGTTTTGTTTCTCAGAAACACATCTTTTATTATGCGAGCTTACTGGAAGGCGGCAGAGAATTCTCATGGGCACAGTAATTTCAAACATTTATCAATCAAACTGAACTTTTTAAGTCAGCTTCACTACCTGTTGCTTTGAATCGGGCCTCGCAGCAGTGTTACTTACACTGTTAGTGTTTCTCTTCCAGTTTATCCAAATACCAGTTTACCTCTATCCTCCTAACGCAGTTTGTGCTGTCACTGGAAACTCTTCTCGATTAGGGGAGAGTTGGCAACCAGCATATCAGACTTAGAAGCCTTCCATTGATTTAGGCTAACAGTTTGTTCATCTCTTGCTGCAGGAACATCCGTTCCTCTTATGAATAATTCCTTTTGAGCTTGCAATCGTTTATCTATGCTGGGAGCTCCTGGTGGAGCTTGTGAATGCCTGTGAAGCTGTTTCTTCCATGATATTTTGTATGTACTTCTGCACAAGCTGGAATCTGCTCTGCTCTGTGACCTGACCCTAATCTGAAGGGAACTTGCTTTTCACTGGGGAAAGCTGAGGCAGGGGTTCCAGTCCTCTAGGGCAGCATTCGCAGTTTCTTAATATCATCCAGCTTGTGGTGCCCCACCACATCACTCCTTGGAGTTCAACATTTCTAACCTACATCCCTGCATGATGTGAAACATTGGTATTTCCAACGGGCAGTAATTGTGGGTTATTGAAGACAGTTGACTTAGTTTGCTGCTTAGACCCTCTCTCTGTTAAAAAAAAAAAGGGGGG
>NW_010330952.1:0-15866 GCF_000700745.2 Antrostomus carolinensis | reverse complement strand
AAAAAAGAAAAAATAAAAGAGAAAAAGAAAAAAAAAGAAAAAAGGAAAAAGAAAAAAAGAAAAAAGAAAAAATAAAAGAGAAAAAGGAAAAAAAAGAAAAAATAAGATAAAAACGAAAAAAGAAAAAATAAAAGAAAAAAGAAAAGGAAAAAGAAAAAATAAAAGAAAAAAGAAAAGAAGAAAAAAGAAAAAATAAAAAAGAAAAATAAATAAAAGAGAAAAAAGAAAAATTAAAAAAGAAAAAGAAAAGAAAAATTAAAAAATAAAAATAAAAAAGGTAAAAAGAAAAATAAAAAAAGGGAAAAAGAAAAATTAAAAAAAGAAAAAAGGGAAAAAGAGAAAAAAATAACTTCTGATCCCCAGTCCTTTAGGTGAATGAGGTTGCACAAGATTTTCTTGTGGAGCTTTGCCCGCTGTTGTCTCCCAAGTGCTTTTTCTGTCCCATTGGTGGATTTCCAACTTGCAAACATCTGGGAGGGCAGCACAGTAGCAGTTCGGGATTGTTTAGATTTACCTTAGTCAGACATCAGAGCCAAGGTCAGCAGCTGATCACTTGGTCTTGAGACTTGGCTTTCGCTCTGATTTTGGGGTTAGCCCTGAGCTGACTTCATGCAGCTCTTTCTGAACCTCGTCCATAACGTATGGTCTACTTTTGTCCTCTCTAGAGCCTTTTAAGTCTAACCCTGCTCTAATCCTTCTGTGCACCAGGTAGTGCTGCTAAAGTGGCCTAATGGAAAGCTAATTAACCTTTGTGGGGCAAGGCCTGGAGCAGGTTTGATTTCTCCAGGAGTTAACTGCATGTGCCCCAGCACGATTCCAAGGGGCACGCTGTTTCTGGACAGTTGGGTTGTTAACTCTTCAGAAATGCTTGCTATAATGCAGCTTGGGTTAGAAAATGTTACAGCTTAAATTAATGCCTGTCTTGTGTAATTTCATAATTATGTAATTAAATATTCTTGTAGATGGTCCAAATCACACTCTTGGGGAGGGAAGGGAAATTATATTAAACTTTTCTTCCATTTTGCAGAAATGGAGGCTTTTAAAATAAACATAGTAATGTCTCCTGCCAGAAACTCTTAAGAGAGGCTCGAATGCTGTAATTTATTTTTAGGTGGCCAGATCTCTACATATAATTTTTCATCAATTATTGTATAAAACATTTTGGATTTCAAAAAATTGTAGTAGGGTTGACAAGCACTTGACTGACATCATGTTGATTAAATATCATTTCCTCTGACAACCCCAGTGAGACCTCCTACTCACAGTAAATGCACGAGCTAATTGAATCCTTTTTTTAAACTGCTTTTGCATTTCAAGCTATGAGAGTGACACCAGACCCCTTTCTCTCACACAGCTCCAATAGATGCCTTTCTGATGGCTGCTTTTGGCATGCCACTTGGGTAACATCAGTGCTTTTGGTGAATGCATCAGGATATTTCTACTGTGTTCTGAATGAGAAATATGGAAATAGAGGGTTGGGTTTTATTTTGTGCTGTGTGGTTTGGGGTTTTTTTGGAGGGGGGTGGGGGAGGATGAGGGGTGGTGGGCAGGGCGGGCGGGAAACTCTTTAAATTCAAGCACAGAGCCATCAATTTACAGTTTTGTGGGTGATGAAAACCCTGGGATAGCTCAATATTATAAAGACAAAATATCACAACATTGGATTGACTCAGCAGTGATATTTTGTCCCAATTTCAGTGAAATAAAATTAGAGTTATAGAACAAGAAAAAAATTATATCAAGATATGATAGGAACAAGTTTTTAATTCATATGAAAGTATGATTAGTTTCATCCCTAAATATATAGTACCTTTTATTTAAAAGAAGGCAGTATATTGTTTATTTGAGTATGTGTTGCTGATGTGTCCTGGATTATTTGGCAGAAGCGATCTGGTTACATCTTCAGGGTACTGCTGAAAGCAGCAAGTAGTGTCAGGTTGAAGGGGGCACTCCCTTTGGACGCTCTCACCAACAGTGTGTGAGTGTAATAACTTCTGCTTTCTGGTTGGGTTTTCTGCTGCTGAGAATATACCATCTTAAGCATCTTACACTTCGAAGGCATCTGTCTTGGACAAAAGCTCATGATGGCAGACACCTTCTGGAAGTCTTTAATTATCTGATAACAGATAAAACTAAATGGTATTTCTAATGCCTAAATGTATTTTATCCCATATGGATATAACTAGAGTAGAACCAAGTCTTTTGCTATAGGCTGTATTGACACAGTCTAATTCTATACATACAATAGATGCTATATTTAAATATCTGATAATTACTGTCCTGGTTTGTCTAGGATAGAGTTAATTTTCTTCTTAGTAGTTAGAAGAGCTGTGTTTTGGTTTCAGTTCAGACTTGCTTTGAGAACATCACTGATAAAAGTACTAATGTTATTAGTTGCTGCTGGAGCTCAAGGCCATTGTGTTTGGCTGCTCACAGCTGCATTAGGACTGGGAGGGAGAAGTGTAGTGAATTGCAAAGCCCAAAACTGGCATTTGGATGTGCCAGTGTTGGGCTTTGAAATATTGAATGAAATATTCGGTTTCATATCCCATCATGTTTAGTATGTTATCCGGGGATGACTGGAAAGGGGGTGGGGATGGATTTTGCACAGGTTTTCTCTTGGGCTCTCGCTCTTCTGGGATCGCGGTTTCGGTTCGGGATTGTTGCTCCTCCGGGAACGGGCCGGGCTTATCAGTGGGTGGTGAGCAGTTGAAGTGGGTTATCACTCATTTGTGCATCTTGTTACTGTTATCATTATCACTGCTATTTTAATATTAGTTGTTTAGGGGTTTGTAAAGTTTTCTTTTATTTCTATTATTCAACTGTTTTTATCTCAATCTACAAACCTCCTAATCCTTGCCCCAACCCTCTCCCCTATCCCCTGGGGGTGGGGGGGAAGTGGGTGAAGGGCTGTGTTGGCTGCTGGCCAAGGGCTACTCCGGTGAAACTATCACAATTATTTATTGCTTTTAACTGAGTCACCGCTATCATTCCACTATTTATTTCTCTGGCTCCCATGTCACCCTGTTTTGCTGGTTTTAGATGCAGGAATCCGGTACGGCGAGTGCCTGGTGTTACAAAGCACTGCAGGTCAGCTCTGATTATCTCCTCAGCTCTTGACTAGCTCTCTAAAATTTGCCAACCACAAGTTGTCAAGTTATTGATGTTTTTAAAGTGTTCAGTGGCTGCAATGGCTTCTAAATATCCTCCTTAGTTAATTTTGGATTAAAATGTTTTGAATAAAATATTCGAGGCCAGACTGTTTTCAGTGGTGGCCAGCAATAGGACAAGGGGCATCAGGCACAATCTGGAACACAGGAGGTTCTGCTTAAACATGAGGAAACACTTCTTTACTGTGGTAAAGGTGTCAGAGCCCTGGAACAGGCTGCCCAGAGAGGTTGTGGAGTCTCCATCTCTGGAGATGTTCAAAACCCACCTGGACGCTTTCCTGTACAACCTGCTCTGGGTGAACCTGCTTTGGCAGGAGGGTTGGACTAGAGGATCTCCTGAGGTCCCTTCCAACCCCACCATTCTGTGATTTAGTCTTGTTACATAAATAGAGCTCTGCCTTTTGGAGAAAAAGGGGGACAAGGGGGTTTGCCTGTTTCTTCCTCCTGTATTATGAAGTTCAAGGATTACCCTGTAATAGCGTTATTATCTTGGAAATTCATGGTAGAAGGTTCTTTATTTTCTGCAGTTCTGCTGCTTGTATATGTCTCTTGGTATGCTTTGAGAAATTTATTTGTGTTTTACCCCCAAACTTTGCCTCTTTGACATTCCTTTTTACTGTGTATAACTTGAGACTCCCTGTTCATATAAATTGTTATATCTTGATTTCGTTTGTTCTATGTACATATGATTTCCTTCGAAAACTGAGATGAACTTCTGTAATCTGCATTACCCCCTTCCCAATGTGTCTGTACTCCCCAGATTAGCAAAATGAAGCTTCTACATTATACTTGTGTTTTGCCTCACAGTTTGAACTGTCTCTTTCCGCTTTTCAATAGCATAATGAATGAGATTTTTTGGTTATAACATGTTTCATTATACTCTGGTTTAATTTACAACTTTAAATTTTTCAATAGAAGTGGTCTGTAGTTTAGCTGTCATTATGTATCTTATACATATGATATTAAAACTATGTATTAGAAAACATACTAAAAATACAGTAAATTTGAGAGAGTAGATATAATGAAGATGTGTATCTTGGTTTATGATCTTGCCTGAGTTTTTGTACTTATTTTCTGTGGAGGGAAACATTTGTGAAAACAGGGTGCATTTGTCATTTGGGTATGCTATGTAAGAATAATTGTTTAGAAGAAGAAACTCAAACCTGAAACACCTGATTTCCACCTCCCAAATGTATTTTAGAGTGGAATATTTTACTATAATGGCTTTCAGAAGGTTATTCACACCTGTGCAAATCTTGAAAATAAGCCAAAATATTAGGCAAGGACTAATTAAAAAAAAAATCCACCAACAAACAAAAACCCCCAAATTACATTGAGCTGCTGAATCCAGCCAGCTAAGGTTGATATTATTAATTTTTATTTCACACTTATAAATGTTTGCAGGTGTTAGTTAACTGTCAGTTGTGTTATCTGTTGGACATGAGCTAGCATTATTTAATACAAAACAATTGATATGTAGTGTTATTGTTTGGTGTGGTAAATCAGGCTGACTTGCCTTCCCCATCCCCTTCTTCCTGGGAACGTAAGAAATGAGTATGTTGTACGTTCTGAAAGCGCGCCGATGTCTTAGTGGAATGGGAGGGCATCAGAAGCCCAGTGCTCGGTGGGTGACGTCGTTTGCTGCTTGTGCTTTTGGCAATGCAGACTGTATTAATTGTTAATACAAATGTTGAGACATGTGATGTGGATGATTCAACTCAGTTTTGCTTCTACTGTATGAAGCTTTCCGTGTGTTAGGGTGACTTACGTGAGCTGACGTGTGAGAATAGATGATGAAAACTAGCAGTGTTCTTTAAAATGCAGCAGGAGGGATGGCCTTTAGAGCATTTCTGAAGGGCACCCCTCTGTATTGAAAAAGATTGTGATTTAAGGGAAGAATCTTGGTTTTAGGTAGTTACACTGACTGCTATGTAGCTCTATTGAAGCATAAATTAAGAAAGTCATTAAAGAATTGCCGTGCCTTCCAGTCTACAAGGTGCATCCAAGAAGAAGTGGGGCCTGTGTGGTATGTACGCTGTACGAGACCACAGGGTACGCCAGTGCCTGTTTTGTGTTTGTGCTTTGTACAGAAACAGGCTCTGTCATCACTGAAATAATGCATTGCAGCATATTAAACAGAAGATTTAATGAAAGGACATCTTTCTGTTCCAGCTGTGATGATTATAAATTAATTTTATCTCCAGCCACACTTAGGAATTTATTGCCAAAACATTAATTGTTATCCGGGGAATAACTAATTGTTGGAAGAGAGCAGGGTGATTTTTCCGATGTTGGTGTGGGCATGTTGCTGAAAGGATTGAGATACTTTATATGTTCTGACATAAAACTGCTTGGCAAGTAACAGTAACTTTGGGGGGGAAAAAAAAAAAAGATATATCAACTGGAGGTCTATGCCAATTTCCAGTTTTGTCCCCCAGGAGAAAAAAGCATAAACTGCTTTACCAACCTTCAAAGAGAAATGTAAATGTAACAGTACCCTTCACTGTTGACAAGGAAGTGGGACAATTCACACATTAAAATATGGTGTTTAGGACCTGAATGAGTAATTCGTAATAGCAGATAATTTACAGTGTGTAGGCACTTGAGTCATTGTCATCCCTTTCTATTCACAGATAATCTGTAAGAAGGGTTCTGGGAATTTAGAGTGAGCGATGAGCAGCTTCCAGTTCATGTTGGGACTGGATGTGTGTGCACTGGTGTACGTAATCGCAAGCTCTTCTTGAGCCTTGATCTGTGGTGTCCAGAGAAGCTGGTCTTTTATAACATAACAAGAGATGACCAAGCTGTGTGGCAACCAAAATAAGCTCCACCAAGACTCAAGATTATGAAGGTAACTTGTGTCCATGTCAAGTCTGTGTTTGTTCCTCTTTCAAGAGGACCTCAAGAATCCTGTTCAAAGGATCCAGCTCACTATGTCAGTGTTGCACTAAATTCGCTACGTAAAGTAGTTCTGACCTTGAGCTAAACTTCACAAAAGGCATTTCAAAATGTTGGAGTGCCTCAATGGTCTCTAAAAAATGGATTTTTCTGGTGTTTATAAATTCAGATATTAAACTCTTTTTAGAAGTTTGCTGATACTGACATTAATCTGCTAATATTCAAAAACATGGACACATTTTTCCTTAAGATATGCCTAGCTCTAGTGTTCAGTGTTTTTAGAGCAGACTGCTTCTGGGAATAGCTTTCTGCTGAGAGAGGATGGATGGAAACTGTTTGCAAGAGGTTAAATCTCTGGTTATTTTAATGTGTCGGTCTCTTCCTTTTTTTTTTTTTTTTTTTTTTTAATTTTCCTGGTGTTTGGCTACAAAAGTTCTCACCTCTGAATTTCCTCCTTCCTCTACTGGCAA
Source organism: Antrostomus carolinensis (assembly GCF_000700745.2). Classification (NCBI taxonomy): domain Eukaryota; kingdom Metazoa; phylum Chordata; class Aves; order Caprimulgiformes; family Caprimulgidae; genus Antrostomus; species Antrostomus carolinensis. Next base: position 9,328 of record NW_010330952.1, on the reverse strand, counting down.
GTGAAATCAAGGATAATAATTAAATAACTTGAACTGAAAGTTGAATTTTACACCTTATTGTAAATTTTGACATTCTCTCCAACTCAAAATTTACAGTAAGTTCATGCACACAAAAGTACAGAAGTAGTAATGAGAGACTAGTGGTCACATCTTGTGATAAGAACAAATATAGTTGTCAGTGTCATCCTTTTGTGATGTTGTTGCTTTTGGCTTCTCTTCAGCGAAGAACTCCGTGCCTTTCAGCAAATGACATGAATCTCAGCGGATCTTGATGTAGCTGGTCAATATGTTAGCTTTCCTGATACTTGAAGTATGAAGAACAGGGATGGCAAGGATGCTATGTGAAAGTATCAGGGTGGAGTAGAGAAAATGTCAGGTGTTAAGACCAGCTCTGCACATGAACAAGGTTGCTCCAGGCCAGCTGGTGTCCCCTTGTTACGTTGTACACAGATGATGGACCACGCTGCTTTTGTTTAGACAGAAGCAGTTACAGAGCGTGTCAGATCTTTCCCTTGGTTTCTCTCCAAGGAGTTGAAGAAATACATGGGGTTGATCTTGTCCTCTGGAAACAAGAGCAAAAGTTGAAAACCAAACTTGGCTCGAACATCTGGAAGACTTTCTGTGTATGATGTGTGATGGGTTTAAAAAAAAAATCCAAACAAAAAACCCCACCAAACCCAACAAAAAGCCCACAACATCACAAACAAACAAAAACCAAGAAACCCAACAACAACAAAAACACACACACCACAAAAGACCCCGACTCCACCACAAAAACTCCACACAACTGAAGAAAACTACCAAGCAAGAGCGGATCTCTAGAAAGTGTAATTATTGAAGAGGTGGTGTATGTGGCAGATGCAAGGCCTTGGGAGCAAGCTGGCTCAGAAAGGTGCCGGAACAAGTACGTGACCTCTTCATTACCCTGTTACGATACGTTGCTCAGCGTCCTGTAGGACAGTAATTTCTGATGGGTGACTAATGGGTATCTCCAACAGCTAACAAATTAGCAGAAGCTTCACTAGCTCATTTTTTCATCAAGTGAAGACAGATGTGCAGTATGCAGTCAGAGTAGCTGAAGATGATGGCCTGTAAAGAGTGTTTGGTTATGGGGGTTACTGGAACATGAAAAGTTAGCTTTTAAATATCCAGTTACTTGTGCTTGGTACAAGAACTGATGTGCCAGCAACTGCCTTGGACTCACCAGGAGCCCCTGGGCTGTACTGCTGGTGGCCTTACAGAGCAGATGGGGGTTAAGTAGTGACCATGGCATGTGTCTTGACTCTGTTTATCATGCCACAAGTGTCACCTTGCCAATGCTTTTGCCCAAAATAAAGGGTTCAGTTTGCAGTTTGAAAACTTGTAAGCCCTTGTTCAGTCCCTCTCAGAAAAAAGAAATGCGAGTTTTAAGCTGATGTTGGGCTTGCAAAGGTGATCAGGTTAAATTACAGTGGACTGATGGTTTGAATCCTGGAAGCAGGAGGATGTATCTCTCTTGGGGGGTGGGTGGGAAGAAACACTAATTCTTGATGCAGACTGCGATTCACATAGGGATCTCTCTGCTGTCAACTCAAGTTCTATCCATATCCTAATCATGCAAATATTTGTAGACATGAGTAGTTAGCTATACCAGTACTTACAGAGGAACAAATAAAATTGATTTTCTGAATAAAAAACCTTCAGAAATGAATCTACAGGCTCAACTCTGTAGCAAAAGTCGTGTTTAGACTTGAGCATCTGAACCAGTTGTCTCTTCCGTACAAAAAAGCCAAAATATACCTGCACTTTGTAAGGCTGGAACCAAGTTTCTGAGATAACTTGCTAGTAAAGTCTTGACTGTCAAGAAAATAGAAGAAAAGGCTTCACTGTTACTCTTGGAGTATAATGTTTTGCCATGCTGAGCTAACTCAAAATGTGCTGTTTCAAACAACTTCCATGAAACATAATCTTCTTTATGCCCTCACAGCTCTGACTGCATCTATGTGTTCTCCTGTAGGTGAGCGCTGGAGGAACACACCTTCCATTACCAGGTGCTGGAGTTTTAATTTACCCAAATTCTATCTGCTAATCTGTTGGTCATCTAATTGTGTACCAAGGAGTACAATTTGAGTGGCTCTAACAGTTAAGACAGGATTGAGGTATCAAACTGAAAAGCTTCAGTGTAGCCAGCGTGCCATTTTCTGTTGACTTGGAAGAAAGTTTTCAGATCAGTGTGCTGAAACACTGAAATTTCTGGGATTTCAAATGGTTTATTTTTGAGATATTTTGACATTTTCAGATTGACATTTCTAATTGTACTGTGTGAGAGCTTTCTTCCAGAGGGATATGCAGCATTTTGTTCAGCATTTGTTGCAAAAGATTTTGGGATATTTTTAGAGGAGAAAATTATCAGTAAGTCCTAGGAAATGTTGGAGAAGGCTTGAAAATAAAGAATATATGTAGCAGATGCAGTTTTGAATAAGAAATTGAGTTGTCTCAGTTTTCAGAGTTTTTGTATCTCATTTTTATCAAACTGTTTTTGCATGTGATAATAACTATTATCTATACGTCAGGTCTCTTCTGTTGTATTTAGGATTTTGGGTTGTAATTAAACTTAAAAAGGTGTATGAAGTGGGGTTTAAAATTTTAATTTGGTAGTCTTAGGGTTTTTGTCCTCATACTTTAAGTGGAAAGAAGAGGCTTGTTGAGTAAATGAATTTTAATTAAGTCAATGATGGCTGACATTGCCAGTATAACTACTGTGTGTTTCTACTGTATTTATACTGGTGATAGAGCACAGTTGAAATATTAATTGCAGAAGACATAACTTATCTAGAAATTGGTGAAACTAGCAATAAGAATGGATAAAATCAGTGTTCTAGTCTGTTTCAGTGTCCCTCAGGATAGATCTTTTTTTAAAAATTCATTTTCATCTTTAAATGTATTTATTCTTCCTCCCTGTCCTTTCCTCCAAACCAAAATCTGGTTCATTGATTAAAATTATTCAGAAGAGTCCTACTGATTTTTAACAGATCAGAGCTATTTTATCTTATTGTGCAGCTTATCTCTGATCTGAACATCCTTTCACCCTGGTGCACCTTTCTGCTTCAAACTTTATTACATCTTGTTTTTTTCTTTTTTCACTTCTTTGCATTTTCTATTCCTTTTGGCTCCCATCACTGTTAAATAGGGGTTTGTCTTAGAATCACGTAGCTGTGAGAATTTGATGAAAGTAGAGATATCTGGGAATCGTGGAACCATTACCTGTCTTGACTTTCTCTGTGCTGCCACTATCATGTGTTTTTTCCTCACTGCCTCCCTGTTGTATCTTTAGAAACGCTTGCTCTTTTATTCTGCCTGCTTCCATTCTTACCTTTAGGTCCTTGCTCCTTGCAGTTATTCTGCTTCAGAATGGCCACTTGTTCCCTCACCACCCCAACCTCTCTTTATCTCATACCCAGTATAGTGTGTGCGCTATGTGAAGCTTGCCTCGCTGTGTTAATCTCTGGTAATTCATCTTTGAGCGCAGTAACTTGCATTAGTTATTTTTTGTGGCAGTGGTGGTGTAGCAGTTGGCTGAGCAATAACTGGGACCAGTAAAGGTTGCCATGCCTTGACTAGAACTTCTGTGTTTATGCCATACACTCTTGCATTTAACAAATAATTTCTTCTTAAAAAGAGATTACATTTGTCCTGGTTTGTAGCTGGAACAGAGCTGGGTTTCTTTTCAGTGGCTGAAATAGTGCTGGGGTTTGGTTTCAGCTGGGATTTGTTATGAGAGAGAGACACTGATAACACACCAGTGTTTGCATTTTTGTCACTGGAAGTGAAGGACTTTGTGTTCTATTCGTCTACAAGCACAAGATCTAAGGGGGCGAGGAATATTTACATTAATCAGCTGAACTGGCATTTGGCTCTGCCAATGGGATATTCCATTTCATATTCAATCATGGTCAGTATGTTCATGAGGGTCTCTCCCTCTCTTGCTCTCTCTGGCTTTTGCTCAGGCTCTTGCTCTTCTGGGATTGTGGTTTGGGTTTGGGATTTTCGCTCCTCTGGGATTGTTATCCGGGAATGGTCTGGGCTTGGTTGTTGGGTGGTGAGCAGTTGCACTGGCTATCACTGATTTGTATGTTTTGTTATGGTTATTATCATCACTACTATTTTAATATTAGTATTATTTTAAGTTTTCTTTTATTTCACTTATTAAATTATTCTTATCTCACCCTATGAGTCTCCTTACCCTTGCCCCAGTCCTCTCCCTTATCCTCTGGGGGTGGAGGGGAGCGGGTGAATGGCTTTGGCTGCTAGCCAAGTGAAACTATCACAACATTTAAGTTAAGACAGTGGTGACTAAGGGAAGGCATGGAGTGTCAATAAATTTGGAGGACTAGTCAATGAACTGACTTGCATATGTGTAGAGGGCACTCCCAGCTAGTATGAGTAGCAATACATGGCAGGGGAAAAAGGACTGATGGGGAATACTAACAAGCAAGTCAGTGAAGGTTTGCTCCATAGGGTTATAAGCAGTAGTCTAGTATTGGCTTTGAATAACCAATAAAAATTCCTGTGCGGAGCTTGTGTGTGGCACCAGTTTTTAAACAGGTGAAGAATACTGTAAGAAAACACTTCAATCATGATCAAAGCAATAAATCAGGAAGGTAGTGTTTATAGAAGCATTTTAAATGTCAAAGTGAAGCAAGGCAGTGTTTTTCTAGACCATGTTGAGCATATTACAGTAGTATTAATGTATTGTGGTGAGAATAGTGGCTGTGAACACTTGTGTGGATGGACAGGAAAACCCAACCTGAAAGGTAACAAGAATAACCACCAAGGTTTAACCAGGTACTGGATTGGAGGGAAAGAATTGACAGTGACATGCAAGTGATGAGCTTGAGTGACAGGTAGCAGAGTATTGCCTTGCATGGCTAGGAAAAGAGTTAACCTGAGTGGGAAGGTCATGAGTTCCATTTTTGCCTTGTTGAGCTGTATCTGAAATATCAACAGCCATAAGGAGATGTCAATATAGAAAGATGGGAGATGAATCGATCACTTGGAACGATATGGTTGCATTTGTATTTTCAGAGAAGACCAGCCAGGGGCACAGTACTGAGGGAGATGAGAATAAGAACAGGTGGAAACTCCTGTAGCATTCCTGGAATCCTGATTTCCCCCTTTGGATGGGAAATGTGGAAAGCTGGCTGATACTGAGTAGGGAAGATTAAAAACCCAAACAAATTTATTATGCTAACATACCTCTATCCTTTTTAGAGTTTGCTTCTTCAAATTTCTAGTTTGTGCAAGTACACTGCTGTGTTGAGATCTTTTGAAGCATTATTTTAAAATGTGCCCTGTCAGCATGCATCTATTTTACTTTTAAAGCCTTGGGACAATTTCTGTTCCATATATTGCCGTTATCAAGAGGTCAAACAATGTATTTATGCTGCTGTTAAAAAGTCTGGTTATTCTGTTATTGCAGTAGTGGATTCCTTGCCTGTTTTTTCTCCTCTTCTCTTGAAGACAGCCACATTTGCACTGAAATACTTGATACTGCAGATCAGTCTCTTTACACTGCTGGAACAATAGTTGTACGGAACAGTAGGTAACGTACTGATTGATGGTTCTTGATTCATGTCTAAGCACAATGTTAAATGAGAGAAGGGAATTTCTATTAAATAAACAGCTAGGAACTTTTATTATATTTAAATACTGAGTACCTTCAGGAATATTTTTCTGCTGCTTTGAAGCAGAAACTCTGAAGTGAAAGGATGCTGCAATCACTTCCCTTTCTTCTCCAGTGGGGAAACTTTGGGTTCAGTCCTACAACTTGCTTCTAGTCTCATGTCAGTCTGCAGTAATTGACTGGGGTCAGAAATACTCTCCTGTTCCTTGGCAAGTTGTTAGCCTTTGTTAGATAAAAGATGAAGCTTTCCACTTGTGTTACTGTGTCTTTGTTAACCGTTATGTTGCTAGTAGTGGTATTAGCATACTACTCCTGAAATATTTCAAGGAGAGAGCTGTAATACAGAATGCAATTTATGAATGTCTTACTCCTGATCTATCATTTTGATATTAGGTACACACATATCCTGATTTGTACTGGTTTCTTAACTATTCTATGCCTTGTGTCTTACTCTTGGCCACTCCTGCAAAGACTTTTGAAAGTCTCTTTATGCTGAGAAATGTGCATTTAATCTCTGGATTCTGAATCTTTCAACAGATCGCGTAGCCATTCTCCATTGACTTAACCCCCAAGTCAAACCCTGGCAGAAGGGCATGCGCACCAGGGTGTTCCTTAACACCCAGGGCATGAATAAATAGTGTATTTTCAGTGTTTGCTTGTCTGCATTTAAATTTGCTCTTTCACATAAAGATGGACTGACAGTTGGGTCTTTCTGTGCTTAAAAATGGATCTTGCAAAACAAGTTCAGACTTAAAGGGAAAAGTAGGAAACAAAGATATTCCAATTTTCTTGCTGTGTTAGCGTAATAAAATATTTTTACTGATGTTCTCACTGGGTTGAGGCTTTCTGTGTTACAGTTCTGGGAACAGCAAAATTTTTGATCTCTGGTTCACTTTCTGTGTGTAATTCTTAATATTCAACAAGGTTATATTTTTAAAAAGGCATGGTGTTTGCTTTATTCAGGCTCGTGAATCCCACACAGTGACTGAGCACAGTGCACATGGGCATAGTATTGTCCAAGTCTGACTGGACTGTACTTGGTGTTCATGTGGTTTGTCTGTGGGACAAGACATTACACTTGAAATCAGTTTCTACCTGTAATTGAGAGCTGTGCTGAAGACCGAAATTGTTTCTGGTCTTGTCTGTGATACAACAGCTCTTATTTCTCGGCTTTCAGTGAGCAGTATGTCATGTAGGACTGGAAATCCTGACCAACAGAGCACTCTTGTGAGGTGAATAAATGGGAGATTTCAATTAATTCCTGCTGCATTGCTTCAGGCCATGGCCTGTATTGAATTATTTGTGTAGCAGTATTTGTTATCCGCTGTAGCTGTGCAAAAGGGAAGTGGGCTCTCTTCTTGGAGACTGATACGATGATCAACTGGGGACATAACAGTAGTCATGCTAGGTTTTTATTACTACTGAAGTGAGTTTAAGTTCATGTGGTTAAGTATCACTTACTGGGTCTGAGTAAAGTAAAAACTTTTATTTATCATGCTTTCAAGGAACAAAATTACTTATTCAGAGTTTTGGGTGGACTAGCTTGCAACAAAATTTGAAATGAAGTTTATTGCAATAAGTTTGTCCTTTTGACACTTACGTGAAATTACTCTAAAATATCTTCAAAGACACTGGTATGTGCCTTCAGCTTTGAAGAGCAGAAGTCTCCATTTAGGGAAAGTGACTAATTTTTTATTAACTGCATCTGTATTACTCTTCAGTCCAGATATATTAATCAACAGCCTCTTCAGTGTATAAAATATTTATGTACTGCAGAGAACTCCAGTCAGGCTCACATGTTTTCTCCAGGGAAACAATATTAAAAGTCTGTTATATGGTAAAAGCATTTTCATGGTGTCTGTTTGAAATAGCTCAATTGATGACTCGTTGCCATTAGGCAATACGTCAAAAATATAGCTTAAAACTATTTTGCTAATAGCTACCCTAGAAAGTGATAATTTTTACTGTGGAATGGATAGGTGGAAGTAGAAATGAATAGACTGCTGATTATCTTATTGAGAAAATCCATACATACCTCTGCCTTTAAACTTCTAAAATTATAAACTAATTAAGAAACAAGAAGTCTGTACAGCATAACAGCAGCCAGTAATAGTTCATTACTCTTTAAAAGGTAAATGGGACAATTATATAAATATAATTGATAAATGAATATAGATACTTAAGCAACCTGAGTTCAGTAGATAATGGAAGACTAGATGCTACTGCTATCATTTAAATGAGTCATATGAGGAATTGTAAATGAAAGCAAAAAAGCAAAACCTTATGTCAGGAAAACATATGCTGCCACCCACGATTGGGTTGCATGGCTTGCTGTTTTATTGACCAGCACTGATTAATTGTAAATGCTTATGTTGATTACTGAGCAATGAATCAAAATAAAATGCCACAAAGACTTTACAAACATACCAACGTGCCAAAGCTGTGTTTAGATCTATGGGTGTTAATACGTCTTTGTTCAGAGGGCACTTTATTTGAAATGTAGCTGGAGACAGTGCAGTATCTCAGCACCTAGCTGAACTGAGACCTCTGCCCTGTGTGGTGTGATCTGCAGTAGAGATTGCTCTTGGGAAGAGCAGAGAGATGCTTTTTTCCACATGTACATCTATATATATATAGAGAGAGGTATGTCATGCATTGGTTAAGTTACACACCTGCCATCTCTTTCCATCAAAAAATCTTTTTGGTGCAAAACTCCTTGTCTATCTATTCTTGTATGTCTGGGAGCTACAGGCATGATAAAGGGTCAGATACCCATTGTAACTGTACAGGTGATACAGTGCAGATTTGTCCTTGTGCAGCTGGGAGATTCTGTCGTTGTGCTGGATTATGCTCGGAGGTAGAGAAGCATTAGAAACATCGTGTGTGCAGTTGAAGTTGAACCACTTGCACTGTGTAGATAACTTATCTATTACATGAACCCATAGTTACCACTGGCAGCTGAAGTACAAAGCTCTTGGGTTTTGTGCTCTCTGATTCAGGCTTATGCACGTTTAACCTCAGCATCCTGAGATGCAGTTCGTGGCCAAAGTGGTTGACACATGCAGACTTAGTACTGGAGAGCTGGTCTGGGCGGTGTAATTTGTTGTCAGTTAAGAATGGGCTTCAATGGCAATAGCATAGTTATTGTCTGTACCAAATGAAGTTGATCAGTACTTATTTATTGATGCTAGTCAAATACTATTGACTGAACTTAAATGCAAAGAAAAACTGAAGAAAAAAAATGGAAGTACTGAAATAGCATTAACCTATAGCTCATGAGAATATTTTGGTGGAACATCTACAAGTAGTTTGGATGTGTACTGAGCTACTTCATCACGTTTTCCTGCATTTTACGCACTACTTGTGCCTATAGGTCATAGACTAGGATGCAAAAGAAGTCTAGTAATAATTTGGGCAATGGTTGAATTTGCCTTTTTACTTCTAGTTTTGTTGTGTGTGTACCTTCCTGATCTTTCCTTCCCTATGTGGCTTCAAAGGTAAATCACAGAAATGATGTTTCAACAGTTCCTGCAGGAATCATTATTTAAGTCTCACAGTTGAATGAGTGGCTCAGATACACGATGTCAGTCAAAGCAGACAAAACCAGTAGCAAAGCTACAGCTGAAAATAAATGTGTCTAATTAGCTGAAAACTCAATTTAACAAG
>NW_010330951.1:5458-8334 GCF_000700745.2 Antrostomus carolinensis | reverse complement strand
ATATATATCCCTCCTAATGGAACTGGGTACCTTTATCTGCATTCAAGCTGCTGCTTACTTATTTTTAAATAACTGAATTCTGGCAACTTTTTATCCTGAATGACACATACAGTTTAAAAAGAGCTAGATGTTCTATGTCAGCCTTCTGCTATGGAAACACAGTACCTACTTAAGATGGATCTTGATCTTTTTACTTTTTCCTCACAAATAATCAACCAAAATTTATCTGTAATCTTACCTATGGCCTCAGACTGGTTCCTCCCTATTGTCTGATACAGTCTTATAGGACAATCATAACATATAGCCACAGTCCTCCACAGTGCAGTCCCCAGCTCCATGTCTTTTCAAGGGCAGGCACCTCTCTTAAAGGGGAGACTCTCCTCCTGGTGAGAAGGTGTCCATCATTTTCTCCTCCATACGTCACTTGTGCAAACAGTATGCTTTAGTTCCAGAAAATCTGAAGAGCTCAGCAAGACAATATGAAGGGCAAGGCTGCTCAAGTGACAGATTCAAGATAAATCTAGGTCATGAATAAATGGTGCCTGAACCACTCCATGGCTCCAGACATGAAGTGTTTGTGATTTTTGTGAAGACGTCCTTGTTCCTTTTTTGGTTTCTGGTGTCACAGTGAGGAGATCCACCTCACTGTATTTGGCACATGTGAGAGTGCTGTTGAGCAGCCTAGAATAAATGTCTAGGGAATTAGGAAATAAATGGGGAAGAGTTCAGTGAAGTCAGATCTAGAAAAAATATCAAGGACGCCTGATTAAAGTGATCTTCAATACAATTTCCCTATAGATATGATCCATGCTATCTACACAAAGAACATGCTCTTCTTCTGCAGCAGAGCTATAATATTCCAGACCCGTCTTGTTGACAGAGATGCCTCAGGCTGCTACAATAAAAGTATTTCCAAGGCACTCTGTTATTCTGAAGTCAAAAGCAATTTCTCTTTTCAGTTATACTCTGCTATAAGACAGAGAACCTGTACTCACATAGTTACAGCTAACAATGGTGCATAGTCCCAGTCGGAAGAAGGCCATAAGTATGTGCTTAAGATGTGCTTAAGTCTCTTTTTACTCAGCAGTTTGATAGAGCTGAAGCACATGCTTGAACATTAATAACTATTTATCTTAAACGTTTTTCTTAAAAACTTTGTTGGCCCGTATTCAGGTTTGTATATGAAAAAAATCACATTTTAGTAGTAAATTAGAAGATGGTAGATCGTTAGATAATATAAGTAAATCATCACAGTTTTACTGTCTTCATTATAGCGAAGAATCCAGACCCTGAAACAAAATATTTTGTCCATTTGGTTCTTACCTGTCCTAATGACACAAATACTTGCTTTTCAGAGAGTTGATTAATTTATTTATATTTTCTCAAACAACATTATTTTAGACTTTACACTTACTGCTGTGTTCTAACCAAGCCAAATTTTTATTTCCTACTTTTACTTTCTATCTGAGCATATTTCAGGAAAGCACAGATGCAATGTGATTACCATGTGTCAAATATGACTCTTTTTACACTTTTCTATTAAGGCAAGGAAACCTTATTTAACAGTCCTTTATCAGTTTTGTACAGGAAGAATAAAGTTCTGTTCACACGAGATTTGTTGTTTATTAACTTAAGCTTCTTTATAAAGTGAATTAGTTAAACTGCATTGTGGATGTATAACTCAGTTTAAAAGCAGTTTATTTCAGTTTAACTTAAAAAGATTCCAATTTATGCTAAATTGAAAAATGTCTCATTTAAACTGCAATAAAAGTAGCTGCACAACTTCATTTACTGTTTTAGTTAAATTAGTTAGGATTATTACATTTGGTTGAACCAAGATAACAGTATAATAGACTCAAGGCTGAAATTTTAAGCTAACATGTAGCCTGGCAAGTTTATCAATTTTAGCAGCAGATCTGCTGGTATTGCTAATTATCTTGCTATGTTGGACAGTAACTAACAAAGCCCATGTCTGAAAAGGGTTACTGTGCAGAGCAACTGCACTGTGCATGTGCGTGAGACTTAACAGCATGTTACAAGGATCTACTAAACACTTTGTATCGAGAACAAATTAAAATACCGGACTGGAGCAATCCTCAAATGCACCAGGATGTTTTAAAGGAAAACTGAGCTTTATGCAGATCCTCTCTATGACAATGAATTGGTTTGGGAGTGTGTTGTGTATGTGTGTGTGGGAGGACCGTTTCTGGTAGTGGGGGAAGGGGCTACATTGATGGCCCCTGGGAGAAGCTTTGCAAAGTTCCCTTGCTCCAAGGTGGACCTGCCTCCAGCCCAGGCTGAGCCAATTAGCAATAGAGAAATACCTCTTTGAATCAGTATTTATGAGGGAAGAACTGTGTTTGAAAAGAAGGTGGAGAGAACCTGGAGGAGAGGCCATTGACCTGAACAAAAGGCAACCATTGGCCTAAACAAAGAAGGCAGCGTCATTGCCATGAGGAAGGAGAAGAAGTGGGAGAAGAGAGAACCTCAGACACCCAGTTCAACATGCATGGAGTAGGAAAAGGTAAATGAGGTTCCCTGCAGCCCATGGAAGTTCAATGGCAGAGCAGATACCTACATGTAGACCATGGAGGATTCCATGCTAGAGCAGAAAGCTGTGCCCAAGGGCAGTTGTGACTTTCAGTGCTTGTTTGATGAACAAGAAGACCCCCAGAGCCGTGGAAGGGTGGGGGGAGGGCAGTGAGAACCTCAGAGTGGGGGGACGAGGTGTGCTGGACTGCAGACCCATCTGCAGCCTGTGGACATTCCAATGCCAGAGCCAGGAGCTGTGTCTGAAGACGTCCATGACTCCATGAGTAGCCCGCGTTGGAACAGTTTGTTCCTCGACTCTTGCAGCCCGTGGGAGGGATCTCCTG
>NW_010330951.1:0-5421 GCF_000700745.2 Antrostomus carolinensis | reverse complement strand
AAGAGTGGCACAGGCGAATTGACTGCAACCCCCATTCCTTGTCCCGCTGTGCTGCTGCGGGGGAGAAGGTAGATAAATCAGGAGCAAAGTGATTTGAGCCCAGGAAGAAGGGAGTGGTGAGGGAAAGGTGTTGTAAGATGTGGTTGTTATGTTTCACTACCCAACTCTGATGATTGTTAACAAATTAAATTGATTTTTCTTCTCAAGTTGAGTCTGTTTTGCCTGTGACCATAAATGGTGAGTGAGCTGTCTCTGTCCTCGTTCTAATTCATGACCCCTTTGTTGTGACTCCCTTCCCATCTCATCGGATGGGGGGAGTAAGTACAAGACCACATGGTCTTACCTGTGGGTGAAACCATCACAGGGAGAAACGTCTGCTTTCTGCATAATTTTCCAGTGGCGGAAGTGAGCTCACATTGAGAAGGGCAAACATTACTATGACTCCTCTAAGGATTCTCTAAATCATAGCTGTGTATAACCCTAGCCCAGGTGAAGAGAACTCACTACTCATATGACCTGTTCTTGCTTAAACTACATCTTTAAACAGATTGTAAGCTTGTTGTAACTATGGGTGAGGATTCATCTGGTCAAAGCAGTTAGTAAATAAAGTCACTTGATGTACAAACAGAAGAAAGGAGGAGCCCATGACTTAGCCTCAGCCTTGGTCTCCCAGGAATCTGCCATCAACTTTCCCTCAGGGCAGGAATAGTTCCTTGATGACAAAAATGAATTCAAACACATACTCAGGCAGCACCGTATTACTACCCTTATGTATTTGCAGTGATATAAACTTTTGCAGAGGACTTCAGATGGCAGAATCAAAATGCATCAATTTTTAGCTTCAACAGGCAGAATAAACAAATGTTCACAGAAGTTGTAATTGTTCAGACCCAATGAGTGGGTACATGTTCAGTTATCACTGTTCTTTATACTGTTTTTCCCAAGCAAATTAAATCTTCTGAAATTATCAAGTACATGTAGCTACCACTTTCTCCAGCTATCACAGCCTGGCAATTCAGATGTCATTCAGAATAAATCTGTGGCTGGACTCAATGCACATTTTTGTTTTGCTTGTATCTTCAGTTTCATATGTTTGAAAACAGACTTTGCTTTTCATAAAAATAAAACTTTTCATCACAAACAAATGACAGAAAGAAAAAGTTCTCTATTTAATATTTCATTAATTTGTATCTTCATTCAGCTGGATAGGGCTATTATGGGTATTAACCCTTTCACAAATAATCTCTTCCCAAATTTCAGTTATAAACTATAGTCTAAGCACTATTTTACTTTACTTTCCCACCACATACAGTTAAACAACTAAAGAAAGTTTAAACATATGCAGCCATTTGTATATACCTGCATACATTCATATGCATAAATACACATAGCACAGAAGGTGAAACTCAAAGAATGTGAGTTAAGAAACTGAAATTCTGTTCAAGGGCTGAGCTAGCTTTGAAGGTAACTCACTGAGCTATGAGGTAAACCAAGTACCACATAAATTTATAAACTTACTTCCTTCTTAAAAAGAAGAAACACTACCTTGCAATCAGTTTGCAATTAACACACTATCTTGTTAGCTTCCAAGGTCTAAAGTAAGCACAGGATTCCTTTTTGTTCAACTCGCTTGTGATCCTTTTTTCAGAAGGGGGGAATCTACTATTTGGAAATTCCATTTACAAGTAGTTTCATAACAAAATAGGTATCTTCACATGAAAGTCAGAGCAACCTTTTTTTGAAATATGTCCTTTTTAAGTTTTTCAAAGAATTCTTTTCAGAAAAGGCAAGCATCTCATCAGCTCTCATGCACACAAATCTTCAAATGCTGTTTTTGAAGAATTGCATTTAAAAGTATTTTCAGTCATATACCAAGCATGAGAAGCTGGAAAAAAAGTCTTTGAATCTGAACTACAGCTCATCATAATCTGGTTAAAATTATCTCCCAACACCACCTGTCATTATTAAAGCAGGAAGAGAGGCAGAAAAATACCTTCAGCCCAGCTACACTATTGCAAATAAGGTCCATCTGCTTTTCACTGTTCTGTCATATAATAACAGCAGCTATATTTATGACAGATTTAGGATTTTGCCTGTAGTAGATGAATGTGTAACTGCTTTTATTAAAAATGCTTTTCTTTGAGGATGTCCTATCATTTTAGCAGACTTTATATCTAATTTTCAGTGTGGAATCCTCAGTCTTTGATATATTCCATTGCTAGGTAAATTATTTTTTCCAATTAGTTATATTCTTATTATATATACATATTCATATATATATATATATATATGTAAAAATTACTCTTGTCAGCATTTTGTGTTAAATGGTATTGCTGTGCAGAATCTGATTTAAGTCATAATCACTGTAAGATCCATTTTATAATAGTCATAGTAAAATATTCATTGCCTGCATCCTTGAAGGAAACACATTAAAAAAAATAATTTACAGAGTAATACTTAATTTCTAAAAAAAAAAAGCAAGGATGCTTGTTAAAAACAAATGAAAAGGAAAAGCTTAAAAGATAAAATGCTTGCTGTTATCATAGGTAGCATTCAAAACACAGTAAGGAGATTCAGAGTTTAAAATGGATATGCCTACCTTAGCTAGTGACGTGGTGCATTCACCCAGGGGCTGTAGTGTCACTTATTCTTGGCTTAATGTCTGTTGTTCTGTCTACATAAATTCTAGTGACTTTGTGTACCCCAGAAAAAGAGTATGCTAGTCAGAACAACAAACACTCATGAGTAAGATTTTTTTTAAAAGTAAAATAAGCTACTAGCAGTAAAATATATCCTTCAGAATTTGTAATTTGTGTCTAGACTAGACAAACAGAAAGGACATAATATCTGGGAAGTTAAATGCAAAAACATGACAATATGAGCCAAAAAGAGAGTGTGGGGAAGCATTTTGTAAATGCATTAACCTCAGAAAAGGACCTTTTTTCTAGACTCATTAGAAGAGTTCAATGAGCAAAAAAGTCTTCAGTGCCTATAGATCATCAGTGTGTTGTATGAGCACTCAAAGAAGACAAGATCACAGCAGAAAAACTAGACTAGTTTTTTCTAATGGTGTTCACTACAAGGATTTTTTTTTTTTTCCCCTTTTTGATATGATTCTAAAATGTCATAGGCTGGAAAGCCTGTAGAATAGGATTTAGAACAAAGTGGTATCAATATATGATAAACTGAATAGAAACAAATCACCTGAACTGAATTAAATTCACTAAATAATGAATACATGCAGTATGTGCAAATGTCTGACACTTCAAAACTTCTCCTTATTTCTACAACAAAATAAATTTCAGGATAGTCAGAACCGGAACAGAGATGTGCAACAGAATTGCAAGATCCTGCAACGCTGAATAATTGAGTAACAAAATAACAGATGAAATTCAATGTTGCTAAAGCAAGGTAGCATCTAATCTGGATATTTCTCGTCCTTCAGGCCTAGAAAGAGCACTTGAGGGATAATTTTCAAAGTCTCAGCTCAATACTCAGAGGTACTTAAAAGACAAATAAAATGCTATAAAGTATTAGAAGGAAATAGTGAACAAACTAAAATGGCACTATGCCACTTTAAATTCATGGCGTAGCCTTACTATGGGTAATATGCACAGTTCTACTTACCTGATCTTCAAATACATGAAGTTGAAAGAAGAACTTGAAAAGATGCAGAAAATGGGATAAGGCTGATCAAACAAATGGAATGGCTTCCATAAGAGAAGAAGCTATAACTGTGGAGGAGAGAGATTGACAGCCTATGACTCTACAGCCTGGAGAAGACAGGGCTATAAACTTATATACAATAACACATATGATGAAAGAGTGAATAGGAAATTTCTTCTACTAGGGGTGCTAAATGAAACAGAAAAATAAAAAAATGGAAGGACTTTCTTTATGCTCCACACATTTCAGTTGTGTAATTCATTGCTATCAGGTTCTTTGAATGCTAGAATTTTAAATAGACTAGGAAAATTACCACAAAAGTTTATAGAAGAAAGGTCCATTATAGGCTACTGAATAAAATAAACTGGATGCAAATTCTTGTTCAGAAAGTCCTTAAAATATTGATTAACTGAAGCTGTGCGGATACACAAGGAGAAATAAGTCTACTTGTTCCGCTAACACAGTATCAGAGAAAATGTACATTTGCTGAGATTTTTGTTCATGCTTCTATCTAATACCACGTAAACAAAAGTAAAGAAGCAAAAATTAATATCATCACCAAATTTATTATAGGTGATAAGAAGCTCAAATTTGGAAGATATAGGACGGTCTCGTCTCAATTCTCTCCCACTTAAGCTACTGCAAGGTATCACATGCACTGTTATGAGTATTAAAATAGTGGTTAGGGTGGCTTACTAATAATAATAATTTCTCTTGAAAGTCCAGTAGTAACTGCTTCAGATAATATAAAATATTCACATTTCTGTGAAAGAA
The DNA here is from genome assembly GCF_000700745.2 of Antrostomus carolinensis. NCBI lineage: Eukaryota > Metazoa > Chordata > Aves > Caprimulgiformes > Caprimulgidae > Antrostomus > Antrostomus carolinensis. The sequence goes on along the minus strand of NW_010330951.1, from coordinate 981 downwards.
ACTTTAATTTTTTACCACTACATGTATAATGACTGATTTATTGTTCATTCTCTTTGCTTAGCATGCACACAGAATTTTCCTTCTAAACTTATAGAGTAGCACAGATTCTAATGAATTCTAATTGTAATTATTTAGACACATATTTGTAAAACTCCCATTCCATGATCTGGAATACTTACAGGATTTAAACGTGTATAAAATTACAAGTGACATTTTTCTCTATGATAGGGAATAGAGTCCTCCCTCAGCAAGTCTGCTGATGATACGAAGTTGGGAGGAGTGGCTGGCACACCAGAATTCTGGTGATTCTCCCCCTCTACTGCACTCTCGTAAGATCCCACCTGGAGTACTGCAGCCAGTTTTGGAGCCCCCAACACAAGAGAGACATGGAGCAGCTAGAACAAGTCCAGAGGAGGACCACCAGGATGATCCAAGGGCTGGAGCACCTCTCCTATGAGGAGAGCTTGAGAGAGTTGGGGCTGTTCAGCCTGGAAAAGAGAAGGCTCCGGGGACATCTTATAGCGGCCTTCCAATACCTGAAGGGGCTACAAGAAAGCTGGGGAAGGACTTTTCATAAGGGCAGTTAATGACAAAACAAGGGGAAATGGGTTTAAGCTGAAAGAGGGTAGGTTTAGATTAGATATTAGGAAGAAATTCTTCACTGTGAGGGTGGTCAGACACTGGAACAGGTTGCCCAAGGAAGTTGTGGATGCCCCCTCCCTGGATGTGTTCAAGGCCAGGTTGGATGAGGCTTTGAGCAACCTTGTCTAGTGGAAGGTGTCCCTGCTGATGGCAGGGGAGTTGGAACTTGATGATCTTTAAGGTCCCTTCCAACCCAAATCATCCTATGATTCTATGATAAGGCTGTGCTGCCATCCACCGAGACTGGGACACGCTGGAGAGTTGGGCGGAAATGAACCTGATGAGGTGCAACAAGAGGAAATGTAGAATCCTGCACCTGGGGAGGAATAACCACATGGA